>NW_010320031.1:37983-43384 GCF_000700745.2 Antrostomus carolinensis
CCACTAACGTGTTTTGTGTCCAGAATAAGACCTATGCTATTTCATCATACATCTTTCTCATAGTTTCTTTACTCTTTCTTTTTTTCTTTTTTTTTTTTTTTCCAAGTGAGAAAACTGCTCTGATTTCTGAATATTGTCTAGATTCTCTTGCCACAAAAATAAATGTGTTGGATGTGTAGGGTGAAAGCTCCAGCCATATAAGGCGGTTGGTTCTTTCACCCCCTTCCCTGGATCATAGAAGGAGAGGGACAGAAGTGGCTTGGGCACTGTGAGATTAGACATAGACACTTTTGTCTATTTGACAAATAAATCAAATGCATTTTTGTTTCTAATATGCAGGGCCTGAGCTAGCAGCTGTCTGTGCTTCCCAGCTGTCAAGGACCTCCTTACCTGTATGGAATTGACATCTGCTCTTTTGGATAGCCCCAAATAAAACATGAGGCAGGACAAGCACACATTCCTAGTAGAGCCATACGATCCTGCAGAATGGTTCTGGGATGTGCTGCTCATTCCCTGCATCTTTTTGTCTGAGGGTAATTACCAGGTGGCATATGCGTGTTTAGGAAGAACCAGTTCATACCATATGCATTAGTAGTATGTGTGACTCCAGTATTTCTCTGTCTCAGATTATGTCCAGTTGACTGGTTATTACTTATGGTTTGAGAATTTCGAATGAGGTCGGGGTATCTGTCATTTTTTGCATATAATACATATTGCAGTGTCCTAGAGGTTAGGCAGGCATACAGCTCAGCTTGCATGGGGTGTGTGTGAGAGAGAGGAAGGTGAAAAAAAATAGTGAGACCCATCCTCATAATCTAGGAGCTTTGCTGTCCCCAGAAGTGACATTGCCTCCTCCTTCGCAGTCCACCACACTCACTTGTGTTCTGAAAGTTGCACAGAAAATGCATTCTGTAAGCCACAGTGCTCCAGCACATCAATGCCAACGTGAAGTGCATCAAACCAGCTGGGACAGGGAGCTGTTCTGCACAACAGCCTGCTTGGGCCTTGGCTGCCCTTCATCTGGCTGCCATCTTCATAACCCTTACTGCCCTCGCTTCTGGGGAGGCACCTTGAGTCCACCACAAAGTGCCCGGGGTCTGGCTGTTACAGCTAATAGAATGCTATCTACGTTACGCTGTGTCGACATAGTTATCATCGTGGTGGGGACAGAGTGTTTGACATTTGGTTTACTGAAAGTGTCTCCTGGGGCTTTTCTCCACATTGAGCGAGTTATTACCTCGCTTGCATGTTTTACTGATTCTTTGGTGGCAGCAGCTGCTGCTGCTTATTGTCTGACTGCGGGAACTTATTTCTTACATTAAGTTTATTAGTCACTTTGGAGGCCCGCCATACTTTCTGTTAATGGCATTTTAGTCTCTTAGCTCCTGGTGTTGGTTTCGCTGTGTAGAGTGAGACTGTTCATTGATATGTTCACACGCCAGCAAGTGTGCCTGAGGGTCACGTCCTGTGGGCAGCCATATCCCATTCTGCCAAGATCAGGCTGCCAAGCAAACCCTGGACCCCTGGACATGGATGGGGTCAGAGCCAGGCTGGGCAGGTTCTGTTCCTAGTTCTGCTGCTGGCTTCGTGGATGACCTTCAGCAGGTCACTCTGTGTTCTGTGACTCATTCCCCTCCTGAGCAACAGAGGTGAGGAGTGCCTGTAAAAACCAATGGTTTAGTAATAGGGGGGTTATTGTTGTTATTATTATTGTTATTATTTCATTTTTTAGCATACGTAGGAAAGCTTTTGCTTCAGACAAGAGTCAGATACACAAAGAGAAGCCTGAGCTTTCCTCCTTGTTTGCCAAAATGCCTGCTGGTTACCTCTAACACAAAGAACCTCCTTTACCTTTGCCTATTGCACAGGCATTACGGTTTTCCTTAAAGAGTTTCTCTGCAGCTTCCTCCCCACGGGATGTGCTTTGGCATTGTTTAGTCCTAAAGTTGAGCTTAAATTTCCCTCTGATGAAACTTAGGCCCATTAGCTTTAGGAACATATTCTTGCTTCCTCTTTGCAGCAGCCCTTCCACATTTGGGTGGGCATTCTTGCTTTGCACACTGAAAATCTGGGAATTCTTTAGCTTAGCTTCCTTCCCTGCCTCTCTAGTTTACACCATTTGTGTTTGCATCCAGACATAAAACATATAAAATGTTGGAGTGGCCAGTGTCTGAAATGAGCCCTCTCTAGGTGTTTTGGTTCAACTCTCCCAAAATGATGTCTATTACTATCAGTCATTTTTTTGAAAATCATAGCCACTCTCTAGGCATCACTTCACATCCCTTATAAAATATCCCTGCACTTGCCATGGGCTATAATACCTCTAGCAGCACACAGCCCTACTGAACAAGGCAAGAAGAATTCAACATCTGCTTTAAACTGCAGGTGAATTGAAAAGAAAGGACCAGGCCTGTACGCATGAGAGGGAAGCAGTAATGATAACAGCTTTCCTTTGTGACAGAAGAAGGTAATTCTATTGTTTGCAAGTGTGAATTACTAGATTGAAAATGCAAGTGTACACTTCACAGTGATGTGATCATCCTGAGCCTTTTTTTGTTGTTGTTGTTTTTTTTTCTGGTCAGGCACTGAAAAGACATGACCCCAAAATAAATGCACATCTGAACAACAGGGTGCTCTGCACTGTAGTGTGAGAAATTTTAGTGTCAGTGGGCTGTATATAAAAAAAGAGTTGTAGAACCAGAGCTGGCAGAACAGTCCCCTTAAGTTTCTAATAGTGGTAGGAACTGCTGGCACTCACCTGAAGGTCCCTGTGTGCTGTGCCATGGCTGTGGAACACCCAGGACTTCTGGGGATCAACTTTATCAGTTTCCCCTGCTGCTGGGGAAACAAAGAGCAAATGTGTGTGAGGAGAAGCAGCCCGAGCGCTGCATGGAGAAGGGGATGAACAGTCACTTCAGAATTGGTTTACAGCCTGAATTTGAGAAAAGAAATGTAGAAATATAATAACTGCCTTTGTCAACATCACTGCCACTTTCTTTCTTATTCTTGCTGCTGGTTGGAATAATAGCATTCGTGCAGGCAATTAATCTTCCACTTGCCAGTTTTTCATGCACCCTACGCATGGGCATGGCTGTTTAACCTTGTGCTGACATATATTATGTTGTAATGTGTGGGACACTGGTGGCCTCGAGCCCTCCTCTATTTTAACCCCTCTTTGGTAGTATTTTAAAACATACACTGGAAAGTGATTTTTATGGTTATCTTGGGGTATATGTTTATAGACTTAAATACATTTATGGTCCTCTCGGGCCAAGGTTTTTCTAATCGGTCCAAGGTCATTGCTGTGTAAATGGGCCTGGCCTAAAGCAAGGAACCTGAAGGCAAAAGCTTCAATGTAAGCATGCTGTGGTGATTGTCCAGAGGAGAGGGTAGCTGTCTGGGACAGGAATTACCCAGGATTGGAACAGGGTTGATCTCTCTCTGGTTGTGATTTTGCCTGGGTTTGAGGGTGGTGTCATGTGGGTGCCACTTCTTGGACTTGCCTTGAAATACGCTTCATGACCTAGAGTGCTTGGCTGATCCCATTGCTGCAGTATCAGGTGTAGTGTAATCTTTAATATAGTCAACCTTCAGTACCACCACGTGCAACGGAGTTGGGAAGATGCCAGCCTTCTCTGGTTTACACCCTGGGAAATGAGGCACAGAGAAATGATAGCCCATATCTCCAAAGGCATTTGGATCCAGAAATCCATGAGTCAAGAGCCTCGGTGACTTGCCAAAGGTGACGCAGCAGGTCTGGGCAAGAGCTGTAGCTGCACCCAGATCTTCTGTGCAGTCCCCTTCAGCTGGCCTGGCTCTGAACAGCCTCATGTGCATTTGCAGAAAGCTCCTGTGCTAGGTAGATGTATTTCTTTATGGTCAAACTGTGGCTAGAGATTCCAGCTGAAGGCCTGCGGGTCCGTGGACGAGTGAGCATCGTGCATAGTTGCGGTATCTGCAGGAGTGGATCCTGTAAGCAGCCTACTTGTGACAAGGTCAGGTGAAGTCTGTGTTCCTGGGAAGAGCTGTGTGTGGATTTTGGTTTCGTTATATCTCTCTGTCAGCTTTGATATATAAATCTTTAGATCTCTGCACTGTACGTGTGTGTGGAACAGAGACTAAACACAGACACTTTTAAAAAGAAGGCATAATATCAAATTACTGCTAAGTTTGATGAACATCATTATTTCACCTCTGGAGGACAGTAACTTGCAGGAGAGACATTCTTTAAGGACATAGATGTTTGGTCCAAACACCTTTATCTCCCAAGATGACTCAGGTTATTCTGACAGGTAAAACAAGATTGTGCAAATATGCAACAGTGATCTAATCAGCTGGAACAACAGCAATATTTTAACTGGCGCTACCTTTTAACAGCATCATTAAGGGCTCTCATTACTCTTTTATTAGAGGCTCACTCTATTTCTTATCAGATTACAGAATGAACATAACTCATGGCACTGATTTGATCTCTTGTTAAAGAGGATTACAGCTTTGCATTAACTTGGATTGACACGGTTTATAATTTGCTGTTGATACACATGCTGGCGGTGTCACATGTTTGACCCCCTCCCCACAGCACGGCTGAGGAAAAGGACACCCATACATCATCATTAAAGATGGCACCCAGTGCAGGGATGGGAGGCAAAGGGAGGCTTTTCTGCAGTAAAGTCAGGCAGGAGAAAAGAGACGTGTTCTCAAGCGCAAGCTGAAATTCCAAACAGGGATTTATAACTGGGTGAAGGTGGGGGAGAATATATCGGCTTTTCGATAGGTTGCTTTTTACCTCAGCAAATGGTTCTTCTTCGCGGAGGAGGGCTTTGCATCTGTTATGAGCCAAATTAGAGGGAAGAAGGTGGCTGTAACAGGACTGTGTCCAACCATGCAGTTCCACCCGCAACGTGAGGCACAGAAGCATTTTCAGAAGCTGGGGAAATTCTCCTTGCTCTTCTCAGACCTCTCAACACTGTGATTGTCACCAGTTAGTGAGCTGGTTCCTGCCTTTGGGCACTGCTGGTCATACACCACCAACTGATGGTGATGTTTAGCCAGATAACCTGTTTGCCTGTGGTGGAAATCACCTTACTGTCACGTCCCTGGTTTGTAGGAACTCCAGGCAACTGGGGCTTCCAGCTTGGGCTGCGTGTCCGTGTTGTCGCTCCCTTCTTCCAGCTCCTGTGTACGGCCCATGTGTTGTAAGGCTGATCGTGGTGTATTTTGGGGGTTTTTTTAGCATATGATCAAGTGATGACCAGGTATTTCCAGCACCCTGTACTTAGCATTACTATGTAGACACCTCTGTGTACATACATATGTGTGTACATACGTATATATATCTGTATCTATAAACACCTCTCTCCACAGAGGTAGATATATATATATATATAAAAATATATATAAA
>NW_010320032.1:0-3335 GCF_000700745.2 Antrostomus carolinensis
GATCATCAACTCCAACTGCCCTGGGATCTGAGGTCTCTGAGTTTTGACCACACAATCCCCTTCCTCTTTATCCTTGAGGAGGATAGAAAAATCTCAGCGTTGAAGCTCGGTACCTTCCTTGTGGCAAAACCCCTGTGGAAAACTCACGTGTCTGCTCCATTTATGCTCTTGTCCAACTCACGAGCTCTCTGAGCTGCCTCTTCCTGAGGTGATGACAATTTCTCTGCCTGCCTCGTTGCATTTTTATTGATCTTCCCTTTCCTCTCTGCTCTCTACTTGAATGTAAATGACTTTCTACGGGCAACGTGTTTGGAAACTCAAATTTTTTACCATCCTGAAATGTTATTCTGCCCACTGAAGCTATAATATGATTTTTATTGATCTTTCTGTAGCATTTCTTGTCAGCCTGAGAGCACTTCCTACATGATGAAGAGAAGAGAAGAGAAGAGAAGAGAAGAGAAGAGAAGAGAAGAGAAGAGAAGAGGAGAGGAGAGGAGAGGAGAGGAAGGGAAGGAGGGAGAGGAGAGGAGAGGAGAGGAGAGGAGAGGAGAGGAGAGGAGAGGAGAGGAGAGGAAGGGAAGAGATCATGGTGTTAGATGGAGAAATGCAATCACTTATTGACTGCAGTGGGGTAGTTTTTCTAGAAGAAAAGGATGGACAATAGAATGTGGCATAAATAACGGTGGGATTTAGGTTACTAGAGTCAACCCATGGTCTATCCAGTGTGTTTAGACAAATAGTCCTTCTTTGAGGTCTAAATTCTTTAAAAGATTAGAAATGAAAGGGAAAAATGAGGGGTGGGTCTTGATTTCTTCTCTCTGGTGACCAATTATAGGAGCAGAGGGAATGGCAGGAAGATGTGGCAGGGGAGGGTGAGGTTGGCCATGAGGAAAAGGTTCTTGAGGCAGAGGGTGGTGGAGCACTGGAACAGGCTCCCCAGGGAGGTGCTGATGGCACCAAGCCTGACAAGATTCCAGCAGCATTTGGCCAAGGCCCTCAGGGACATGGTGTGAATGTTGGGATTGTCCTGTGCAGGGACAGGAGTTGGACTCCATCATCCTGGTGGGTCCTTTCCAACTCACAACATTCAATGATTCTATGAACATGGTGTCCCTGGCATCGTGTTGAGTGACACATGGACTCAAAAAGGAAAATGTTGCTTTTTGAAGAGCCTGTCTCATTTCCTTTTGGTTTGCTGGGGTTTGTGGGGTTTTTTTTGGTGTCCATCTGTTAAATTACTCACGTTGAGGAACACATCTGAAGCTACCCAAGCGACACATGCAACGCTCTGGAGGTTTTAAGGATGTCTCATCAGTTTTATTACTAATTAAACTCTTAAATAATTTCTGAATCCTGTTGTCAAGCCTGACATTGGCTTTCTGGATGCTCTTATTCTGCTTCATAAGCATCTTTGCTCTCTTTAATGTGTGCATCTGTGAATCCACATCTCCTCAAAGGTAGGGATGAGGAGAAATCCTGTAGAGTCTTTTCCATGTGCTTAGTGCACCGTGGTGGCTGAGGCTTTAACAAAAAAAATACAACAAAAACACAAACTCCTCTTACTCTGGGAACATTTCATGTGGTCAGGAACAGTTGGGAAAAATTAGGAGGGAAAAAAAAAGGCAGAAAAATCAATTTGGAGCAGAGGAGTTGAGGGATTTGTGTGCTCACATCTCCGACCAGATCAACAAGCTCTCAGCAAGGCGTGTGGTTTTCTTCTGCTTCCTAGAAAATGAGAAGAAGAAATAAAAGGAGATGAAATGAACACAGAGGAGGTTGTTTGTTGAAGCTGCTGGACTCTGATTCCCCACTTTGCATCCGCTTGACTAAGTGTGACCTGAGCTACTCGCTGCTTGAGGTGGTTTTATGGAGTTGAGATCACGTTTCAGCCCTCGCTGGAGTTAAATCCAGTGGCTCTACGGAGAAAGGAGCAGGTCAAATCCCCATGGAATTGCAAAAAGGGAGTGGAGGGAGGAGAACAGGAGGTTGCTCAAGTCATCTTGGTCTTCTGGTGGTTGTTTCTCGAGGACATCATAGAATCATAGAATGGTTTGGGTTGGAAGGGACCTTCAAGATCATCCAGTTCCAACCCCCCTGCCATCAGCAGGGACACCTTCCACTAGACCAGGTTGCTCAAAGCCTCATCCAACCTGGCCACAAACACTTCCAGGGAGGAGCAGCCACAGCTTCTCTGCCCAACCTGGGACACTGTCTCACCACCCTCACAGTGAAGAACTTCTTCCTAATATCTAAACCCACTCTCTTCCAGTTTAAACCCATTTCCCCTTGTTTTGTCATTAACTGCCCTTATGAAAAGTCCTTCCCCAGCTTTCTTGTAGGCCCCGGTGGGTTTCTTGCTTTTCTCCTTCATGGTAATGTAGCTCAGTGCTTGTTTGAAAGGTGACACTTCTTCTACCTCTCCAATTCCTAAGAAACCTTTCCTTCAACTTAGTGACCTCTACTTAATACCTGCTGTGGGAAATATGAGCAGGCATATCTTGGTATGCCAGTCTACATCCAAGATTAATAATAATTAATTAATAACTGGGCTATTTAGAGCTCAGGTGGGTTTTTTTCTTTCAGGGAAGTGCTTCCTTGCACTAGGTAGAACTTGCCATTTAGGATCTTCATCCAGAGATGGGGAGATTTATCTAAATAGTGTTGGGATTTGCTATCTTAGAATGATTTGGGTTGAAGAGACCCCCAAAAGTCATCTAGTTCTAACCCCCCTGCCATGAGCAGGGACATCTTCAACTAGATCAGGTTGCTCAGAGCCCCATCCAACCTGACCTTGAATGTTTCCAAGGATGGGGCTTCTACCACCTCTCTGGGCAACCTGGGCCAGTGTCTCACCACCCTCAGCATAACAAATTTCTTCATTCTCTCTGCTCTGAATCTCCCCTCTTTGAGTTTAAAACCATCACCCCTTGTCCTGGTGCTACAGGTCCTGCTAGAAAGTCTCCCCCCATCTTTCTTATAACCCCCCTTTAAGTATTGAAAGGCTTCAATTTAGAAGGATCTCCATCTCCATTGGGACTAGCTGAGGAGTGACCACCAAAGGTCTGTTTCTGGAGAAGGCTGTGGGCAGACATGTGCTTATCTGGGGAGACCTTCTAGTGACCTTCCAGTAGCTGAAGGGGCTCCGGGAAGGCTGGGGAGAGACTTTGGCCAAGGGCAGGGAGTGAGAGAACAAGGGGTGATGGCTTGAAAGTGTCAGAGGGGAGATGGAGCTGAGATGTGAGGAAGAAATTGTTTGGTGTGAGGGTGGTGAGCCAGTGTCCCAGGTCGGGCAGAGAAGCTGTGGCTGCTCCTCCCCGGGGGGGTTTGTGGCCAGG
>NW_010320032.1:3372-13890 GCF_000700745.2 Antrostomus carolinensis
TGGCAGGGGGGTTGGGACTGGATGAGCTTTGAGGTGCCTTCCAACCCAAACCATTCAAGGCTTCTATGATCTTGTGCTCCAAGCTGGCTTGATGATGCTCCAGCTCTGGTGCAGAGGTGAGGTGCTGGACTTCTGTGGGGCTTCCTAACACAGGTTGTGCCGTGTGTGGATGGGAAACTCTCCTTGCTGGTTTTCAGCAGGCTCAGCTGGAGTGGAGATCCAGCATTGCTGAATTGCAGACTCCTGTGTGGATGATGCCAGGACAGGAGCAGCTTGCAGCATGATGAGCGTGTCCCTAATTGAGTGTGGCTTGATGCAATTGAGCAGTCGAGTGGTGTCCTGGTTTTTAGCTGGGCCAGAGCTGGTTTCTTTCCAGCACCTCAAACAACACTGGAGTTTGGGTTCAACTGGGATTTGTTAGGAGAAAAACACTGATCCCACAGTGATGTTTTTAATTGTCGCTGGAAGTTGAAGGACTTTGCGTTTTGCTGATCTGAAATATTGAGGAATATTGAGATGACTCAGCTCCATGGGCATTGGGCTCTGCCAAGGGGCTGTTCCATCTCCTGTCCCCCATGGGCAGGAGATCCATGAGGGGCTCTTCCTCTCTTGCTCTCTCTGGCTTTGGCTCGGGCTCTGGCTCTCCTGGGATTGCGGTTTCGGGTCGGGATTGTCACTCCTCTGGGATCGTGATCTGGGAACGGGCCGGGCTCGGTCAGTGGGTGCTGAGGAATGGCACTGGGTATCACTCATTTGCATATTTTATTATCATTATTATTTGAATATCATTATTATTTTAAGTTTTATTTTATTTCCATTATTAAACTGTTCTTCTCTCACCCTACGAGTCTCCTTCCCCTTTGCCCCCCAATTCTCTCCCCTACCCCCTGGGGTGATGGGAGTGAGCGAGCGGCTGCATTTGACTGCCAGCCCAGTGCTAACCCAGTAAAACCACCACATGCATCAAAAACCTACTGGATGATCTTTATTTTTTTTTAAATTTCAGATTAAAAGGACTTTCTTTACCACCCCCTTTTCCTCCCCTTAGGGTGCAGAGAGCGTTCAGTTCCCTGCTTCCACCTTCTGTGCTGTTTTTTGAAGAGATGCTGTTGAATCTGTCAGAGCTCCCAACAGCAGTGCTGGAAAGCTGTAAGGAAAAATTGCAAATGAATCTATCAACGCTGCTTTCATTTAGAAACCCCTTTTATTTTTGCCTTTCTAGTTCTGCATATCTAACATCTCCTGAATGTCACCTTGAGGAATCTCTATTGTTAGCAGGGTTATTCAGTGCAGTGGATCCTATGTGGTGGAAGTAAGTAAAGCATGTGCTCAAAAAAATACACCTCCCCTGAAATAAAACAACAAACCAAGAACATCTTAGCACATTTCCTCATTTTCTGGTTTAGATTTGGGCTTTTTTGTTTGTTTTTTGGGTTGGTTTTTTTTAGTAGGAAACTCTCTAGGTTTTTGTTCAAGGTAAATAATGTGCTTCAAACTTCAAACCATGACAAGTGCCTCTGCAGTAATTAATTTTCCTGTCAAGCTTGAGCTCGCCTAAGCAATGCACCTTTCTTCTTCCATCGGAAGGGAGAAGGTGTGTGGACAAGGATTTTTCTTTACAGAGAGAAATAGGAATTTCTGTAAGAAAAGGAGACTTGCTCTGAATATATCGATCAGGGTTTTAAAGCCACCCAGCTTGAGAAGGTACAATGCCTGCCTTCACTCCAAACCACTTCTAGAAATTCCAAAATCACGTCTAGATATTCCAAAATCACCTGTAGAAATTCCAAAATCACTTCTAGAAATTCCAAAATCACCTGTAGAAATTTCAAAATAACTTCTAGAAATTCCAAAACTACTTCTAGATATTCCAAAAACACCTCTAGAAATTCCAAAATCACTTCTAGACATTCCAAAATCACTTCTAGACATTCCAAAATCACCTCTAGACATTCCAAAATCACTTCTAGACATTCCAAAATCACCTCTAGAAATTCCAAAATAACTTCTAGATATTCCAAAATAACTTCTAGACATTCCAAAATAACTTCTAGACATTCCAAAATCACCTCTAGACATTCCAAAATCACTTCTAGACATTCCAAAATCACTTCTAGACATTCCAAAATCACTTCTAGACATTCCAAAATCACTTCTAAAAATTCAACCACTTAATTGTTGTAGCTTTTTCTTAAGAATCAATGATTTCTTGACAAATCCCTACACCTCTACGTCACTTCTGCTTCTAGTGCTGATGTTTTCCACCTCTCCTTTTCCCTACCATGGGATGGACTTCCAAACTGAGGCAACACTCCTAACAATATCAATTCTTCTATGAATTATCTTAATCGTGTCAAAAAGTAGGGTCTTGTGAACAAGACAACTTTGGGAACGAGGTTGACTGTTCACTACTAAAAGCAGAGGATAGAATGAGGTTGAGGAGGCCTTGTGTGGAGAACACAAGTGTGGAGAACACTCCTTGTGTGGAGAAGGCTGTAGGAAGAACAGAAGATAATACAGTGGGAGGGAAACCAAGGCTTGTTTTGTCATCTCCACAATCCCCCAGGTTATCTTGTGAAAAGATGACACTCCAACCAGGAGACTAATAGATACCCAAGCTTGGTAGAAACCAAGCTTGGTGTGCAGGAAGAACAGGTTTGGCAGAAGAACCTTCTATTTTCTGATGTTCCTCTGTGTAGGAAACATCTGATCCAGACCTGTAAGCCACAGGTTTTATTTATCTCTCCATGGCTGGTACTAATAGGTGGTACTTGTGAACATTCCTGTCTATTAAACAAGGAATC
Organism: Antrostomus carolinensis; assembly: GCF_000700745.2. NCBI lineage: Eukaryota > Metazoa > Chordata > Aves > Caprimulgiformes > Caprimulgidae > Antrostomus > Antrostomus carolinensis. The sequence goes on from NW_010320032.1 coordinate 6,177, forward strand.
TGTTAAAAGTTGCTCCAAGAATGGATCAAAGATGGTTAGAAGTGATGCTCCAAAACACAAAGGAAAGTTTGGATGGAGTTCATGGGTAGTGGTTCTCCATTTCAGATGTCGTGCTCTCATAAAACAGTCTTGCTTGGTAGTACCTGAATATGAATCATAGAATCACCGAATGGTTTGGGTTGGAAGGGACCTTTCAAGGCCATCTAGTCCAATCCCCCTGCAGTGACAGGGACATCTCCAACTAGATCAGGTTGCTCAGAGCCCCATCTAACCTGACCTTGAATGTTTCCAGGGATGGGGCATCTACCACCTCTCTGAGCAACCTGGGCCAGTGTTTCACCACCCTTGTCCATCCTAAAGAAGTTCTTCCTTACATCCAGTCTAAATCTTCCCTCTTTGAGTTTAAAACCATCACCCCTTGTCCTGGGGCTACAGGCCCTGCTAAAAAGTCTGTCCCCATCTTTCTTCTTGGTATTGAAAGGCCACAAGAAGGTCTCCCTGGAGCCTTCTCTTCTCCAGGCTGAACAAGCCCAACCCTCTCAGCCTGTCCTCACAGCAGAGCAGTTCCATCTCACTGACCATTTTTGTGGCCTCCTCTGGACCCACTCCAGCAGGTCCATATCTTTCTTGTGTTGAGGAATGAGCTTTCATCGAATCACCAAATGGTTTGGTTTGGAATAGACCTTAAAGCTCATCTAGTTCCAACCCTCCTGCTATGAGCAGGGACACCTTCAACTGATGGAAACAGCTTTCCATCAGCTCTTCCCCATGCAGCACTGCAGGCGTTATTTGACTTGTTCCTCAAGAATATTACTTGAGCAAATATCAATGTGTCTTGAAAGCAAATGGAGGGGTCTGTAGCCATTTGAATCTTGAGGAGCTTGTCCTTTTACCAATAGGGAAAATATATGATCTTTAAGGTCCCTTCCAATCCAAACCATTCTATGATTCTATATAAAAAAATCTGTATATGTACTTTTGGATACTCTGGGCATATGTCTCTCCATCTGGAGTTAGAGCACGCGGAGAACGTGGCTAAAAACACACTTGGAGATAACACTGTATAAATTTTCCCCCTTGTGCAGTGCAAATATCTTTCATTAAGTCTTTTAAATAGGGAGAAAGTAACCTTTTTGGGGGGGTTTGATTTTGCAGGAATATCATAGAATCATAGAATGGTTTGGATTGGAAGGGACCTTCAAGATCATCTAGTTCCAACCCCCCTGCCATCAGCAGGGACACCTTCCACTAGACCAGGTTGCTCAAAGCCTCATCCAACCTGGCCTTGAACACTTCCAGGGAGGAGCAGCCACAGCTTCTCTGGGCAACCTGGGCCAGTGTCTCACCACCCTCACAGTGAAGAACTTCTACATATAAACCAAGTCTACTTAGGCAATAAGTGTCTCATAGGATAACCACATCCTTCAAAGCACCCTACCAGTGGCTGATGATGAGACAAACCTTTGGAATGGAAGCTTGCTTTGCATTAATTTGAAAAACTGGATTTAGCAAGTCAGCTGGAACCTAGAATCATAGAGTCACAGAATGGTTTGGGTTAGAAGGGACCTTAAAGCTCATCCAGTTCCAACCCCCCTGCCATCAGCAGGGACACCTTCCACTAGACCAGGTTGCTCAAAGCCTCATCCAGCCTGGCCTTCAACACTTCCAGGGAGGAGCAGCCACAGCTTCCCTGACCAACCAAGGATGGTGTAAAGAAAGGCTGGTATTTTTGGTGCTCCTTGTTTCCTCTTATCAAAGCTCTAGTAGGTATCTTGACTGTGTTGGGACCACATGAGCTTAAATATCTTCGAGGTGAATATCTCCTAATGGTTTAAGTATCTGGATTTTAAGTATTGCTGAGTATCCTTTATTTTCCTCATTCCCTAAGTGCTATTTAAATCCTACAGTTTGCTGAAATATAATTGCCACGCTCTCCTGTGAGTACAGACTCTTGGAAGATCTTTATCCTGGAGCTGTGTAAAGGCTGGTTATCTCCTGGTTTTTAAAGACAAAGGCACAGCTCCTTCCAAGAGACAGGAGACCTTCCCTTCCTCATTAACTCTTGAGTGTGGACACAAGCTAGCAGCTCTGATGAAGTTATGGAGAAGGTAACTTGGTCCATGGCATTCAAAAGTATATCCAGAGAGTTTTTCATGGTATTAAGTATCCCAGATACATTATAAAATGGAACCTTCTTGCCAGGAAAGTGAAGAATTGGCTGCTGGAAGATAAGATCCAATTAACTGCAGTGATCAATGGCCATCAATTAAAAACTGCACTCCCTGGACTAGGGAGTTCGTGGGGTTGGGAACTAGATGATCTTTAAGGTCCATTCCAACCCAAACCATTCGATGATTCTATGAAACTCTAAGAACATCTGTCTGTAGTATCCTTTAAGGCAAGACGTGGCTGTTTGAGCCACTTTACTGTGTTACCTTTTAATTTAACTAGTTTTAGCTCAGTAAGAACTTCATATTATATGAAATTTAAAACTATTTTGACTCAAGCAGCATCCTTGCTGAGTGACCTACCTACTTTAGGATCCCATAATCACATTTTCTTTCTATTACATCCCAAAGAGATGTTTTTAGACTGGGAATAGAAAGGCAAAAATATTCAAGAGGGCTACAAAAACCTGCAAAGGTTTGTCAAAGAACAGGGGTCAGCGAGTAGAAGATAAAGGAATGAGCAATAAATAACTTTAACCTGATATAGGTAATAAATAGTAGGGACAAGATGGTGTGTCCACCAGACAGGATTGATTGGCAAAGTAGAAATGTGGAGAGAAACCAGCATAACCTTAGTGTTAATCCAGAGGGACATAAACTAGTCAGAAGAAAAATGGATGTGAAGGAAGGAGAAGATGCTCCAGGCTACTCATCAAAAGTTGCGTGCGGTGAGAGAAGACGTAGAGACTTTTTGATCGTGATGAGGAATGAAGTGGAGTGCAGGCTCAGAAAATGCGGTGAAGTTCAAAGCGGTTGAGATGACGACATGGGTAGAACTCCAGTTAAAAATCATAGAATCATAATGGTTGGAAAAGACCTTGAAGATTATTAAGTCCAACCATCAACCCAACACTACCAATTCCACCTCTAAACCATGTCCCTCAGCACCTCATCTACCCATCTTTTAAATCCCACCAGGGATGGTGACTCCACCACCTCCCTGGGCAGCCTGTTCCAATGCTTGACCACCTTCCTAAATTATACTTGTATTTAATGATTTACCTTTACTTCTTTATTGCAACTCAGAGGAAATCATTTGGGTACAATAGTGAAAGCCCCAGAGATGTGAAAATACTTCAGCAAAACTCAATTCAGGGAGAATACAGGGAGAGTTAATGTCTCTTCTGGGCTTTTTTTTTTCAGCCATTCTTGTCCTGGAAAGTCATACAATTAGGAATGTCTTCAAGATATTTGGTTAGGCAGTGCAGAAATACATGAGCTTAAGAAATGCCACCCTGGAGATCTGCCTGAAGTGATAGGATCTTTCAGGCTGAGAGAGTTGGGGCTGTTCAGCCTGGAGAAGAGAAGGTTCTGGGGAGACCTTCTCTTGGCCTTCCAGTACCTGAAGGGAAGATAAGAGAGGAGCAGAGGGGCAGAATCCCCTCCCTCCACCTGCTGCCCACGCTGCTCTGGGTGCAGCCCAGGACACGGTTATTGGCCTCTGGGCTGTGAGCTCATGTCCAGCTCTTCATCCACCAGCACCCCAAGTCCTTCTCCTCATGGCTGCTCTCCATCCCTTCATTCCCCAGCCTGTATTACTACTGGGGGTTGCCCCAACCCAGGTGCAGGACCTTCCCCTTGGCCTTGTTGAACCTCATGAGGTTCACACAGCCCCACTTCTCAAGCTTGTCCAGGTCCCCCTGGATGGCATCCTGTCCCTCAGATGTATCAACCACACAACTCAACTTGGTGTCTTCTAATCCTTTAATCCACTACACTGAGGTCTATTTCTAAGGGCTGCCTTTTCTTCACACTCCTGGAGATAAAGAGAGTACAGATGTTGTGAAATAGAATCTCTTCCAACTTGGTCTACCAATTTTGTGTGATCCACTTACTGCAACCACAGGTTTAGGTTCCCTTATTGTTCACAAAATTTCTTTTCATCTGCTTGGAGGCCTACAAGGAAGCTGGGGAGGGACTTTGGCCAAGGGCAGGGAGTGACAGGACAAGGGGTGATGGCTTGAAAGTGGCAGAGGGGAGATGGAGCTGAGATGTGAGGAAGAAATTGTTTGGTGTGAGGGTGGTGAGCCAGTGTCCCAGGTTGTCCAGAGAAGCTGTGGCTGCTCCTCCCTGGAAGTGTTTGTGGCCAGGCTGGATGAGGCTTTGAGCAACCTGGTCTAGTGGAAGGGGTCCCTGCTGATGGCAGGGGGGGTTGGAGCTGGATGATCTTTAAGATCCCTTCCAACCCAAACCATTCTGTGATTCTATAAAAAGAAGCAAAAGCCTTAAACTTATCCATAGGATGAAAATATTTGGAGCAGATTTTTATATCCAAGTCAGGAACTCTTATGTCAGCTGGAGAAGGAGCAAGAAAAGTAATTGAAAATATTCAGGACTTCACGAGCCACAATCCAAGAAAATTTCTCATGCAGCTGTAATATGATTTGGTTTTTTTAGAGCTCTCTGTATTGATTTGTCATTTAAAAACTGCCGTGCTCTGTGTCCGTTGTACGAGGAGGGAGGAAAAAGAAAATGCTTCCTAAATAAATTTCTGAGGACACACAGGGTGTGCTTGGAGTAACGGCTGGACCGTGTAGAATTACTTGTTGGCTCTCATGTGCTTTGACTGTTAATGGTGTGTACATTTTATATCTATTTAAAGCCACTGGGGGACTTAATTTTTCATGTTTTAAAGGGAAAAAAAAAAAATGGGCAGGATTTCTCTCGGGACTCTGCTTTAGGATGTGTCTCAGTGAACATCTACTTGTCTCCCCACCTCAAATTCTAGTCTTGCCCAATTATTGGAGGGAACAAGCACATTTTATACACAACTTATGTCTCACACTTGCCTGTGGTTGTGGCACTTGGGACTAATGTCATTTATCAACCCAAGTAACAATTATAAATGTGATTTTAAAAAAAACCAACCTTGATCTTTAAGAATTTTTCTTCCTCTTCATCATCTTGCCTCATTTTTAGCTGTGATTTAGGCCACGTGACCATGGCTTTTAAAACCACGGGTCATTGACTTTCAGATTGACAGACAATTTCCCTTCCAGCTCTGATGTTGCTCTGAGCAATTCATGTCCAGAAAGGCTGAATTGAATAGAATGGGCATGTTGGGTGAAGTGGTCACTGGTATCAAGTGTGGTGAAGGTATTGCTTAGAGCTGTGTAGAAAGTGCCCTCAACCCATGTTCAGCTTGTCTGGCAGTTCTTATAACTCCTTTGACATTTCTTGCCCAGCCAACAGAAATAATCTTTTCTTAGGACTGGAGATCTCGCGTTCAGTAGAGGTAGGACCTCTGGAGTATCTGGCTTTGGGCAGAGCTCTTCTGCATACTCAGAATTCCATGTCATCCAACAATCTTACCCTCAATTTGTGAGCAGGGACTTGCCTGGTTCTTGATGGGTTTCTACTCTTTTCAGCCCAAGCTTTTGAGTTTATGGTATCTCAGTTGTGATGCTGTGGAGAGTTGGGAGTAGTTTTCCTTTCCCTCAAAGCACTGGACCATGTTGAAAGAGTCCATAGAATCATTGAGGATGGAAAAGACCTTTAGGATCATCGAGTCCAACTGTTAACCTAACACTACCAACTCCACCACTAACCATGTCCCTAAGCACCACATCTAGACACCTTTTAAATGTCTCTAGGGATGGCAACTCAACCACTTCCCTGGGCAACCTGTTCCAATGTGGTAGAGGACACAGCCAAAATGTTCAATATCCTTGGAGAAGACCAACAGAGCAGTCTGTGGTGTTGGCCAGCAAAGGTGCAGGGTCTGGGAGGTCCAACTTAAACTCAAAGAGGAGAAATTCAGATTAGATCTAAGGAAGACATTTTTTACAATGAGGGTCATGAAACACTGGCCCAAGTTGCCCAGAGAGGTGGTAGATGCCCCATCCCTGGAAACATTCAAGGTCAGGTTGGATGGGGCTCTGAGCAACCTGATCTAGTTGAAGATGTCCCTGCTCATGGCAGATGGTTGGACTAGATGACCTTTAAAGCTCCCTTCCTACCCCACCCATTCAATGATTCTATAAATCAGGCCAGAGAGCCCATCTCCTTGTAGGCAGACAGAAGTAGACATGAGGTGGTGACAGAACTCACCTCTTGGAGGGTGGCCTGTAACAAGTGCATCTCTTGGACCACAGTCTGAGCAGCATCCTGCCTGGCATCTGTCCTGACAGCTGTCAACATCCACGCTATATTGATGAGCCCAGAAGCAAAATCTCATCACACAACATGAAGCCAATCCCTTAAACCAGCAGAAAGACTCTTCATTGATTGACATTGATCTGTCTTGGGCAGCAGTGCCACCGTGTCAAGAGCACATCTCCCTTCAGATATGCTAATGCTTCCACTTCTGGCTCCTCACCAGCTTTTGGGTCATAGAAGCATCAAATGGTTTGGGATGGAAGGGACCTCCAAAGGTCATCTAGTCCAACTCCCCTGCAGTGAGCAGGGACATCTTCAACCAGATCAGGTTGCTCAGAGCCCCGTCCAACTTGACCTTGAATGTTTCCAGGGATGGGGCTTCTACCACCTCTCTGGGCAATCTGGGCCACTGTCTCACCACCCTCAGCATAACAAATTTCTTCCTTCTCTCTGCTCTGAATCTCCCCTCTTTGAGTTTAAAACCATCACCCCTTGTCCTGTTGCTCCAGGTCCTGCTAAAAAGTCTGTCCTCCAGGCATGTAACTTTACCATCAAGTTCTCCTGTTTCTACAGATGTTTATCTCCTGCTGCTTCCACCTCTAAAGAAGTTGTGCTGAGTGACTGGTCAGCCTGTTGGAGCTGATGACACTTCAGCTGCTGGTGGAGCGCAGATAACAAGATTTCCTCTAAACTGAAGGCTCAGTTTAACTTGTAGTCCCATGTCTGGTGATCTGCTCTTCTAGGTGTTGAGAAACAAGTTGATAAAAGGAGCTGAGGATCTAATCTGGAGACCCAGATGGTACAAAGCTTGAATGAAAATACAGCAGAGCAGTAGGGACTTTTGACTGGGTCATGACTTCAAAGGGGTTTTTTTGCTGGACTTTTTCTAGAAGAGCCTTTTAGCTCCACAGAATTCTTCACTTTGCCTTTTATTGTTGTCTGACTGCACCTATTTTTTTTCATTTTATTGTTTTCCTAAGCAGTACGTTCTTTGGTTGCCTCCAAATTAGATAAACTTCCTCTCAAACATCTCAGAACTGAAACCCTGGCCTTTGTGTAACCAATGTCAATCTGACTACAGACCTTCTCCATAGACACTTCACATAAACTTACTTCACTTGCTTGGAGAACATCCAGAGCCTAGAATCATGGAATCATTGAATGTTGTGAGTTAGAAGGGACCCACAAGGATGATGGAGTCCAACTCCTGTCCCTACACAGGACAATCCCAACATTCACATCATGTCCCTGAGGGCCTTGGCCAAATGCTGCTGGAATCTTGTCAGGCTTGGTGCCATGAGCACCTCCCTGGGGAGCCTGTTCCAGTGCTCCACCACCCTCTGCCTCAAGAACCTTTTCCTCATGGCCAACCTCACCCTCCCCTGCCA
>NW_010320032.1:14225-14436 GCF_000700745.2 Antrostomus carolinensis
GGCAAAGAGCACTTTGAAATTCAGACTTGCCAGCATCTCAAGACAGGCAAAGCAAGTTCTGAAGACAACGACGACGTCTTGTTCATACCTAAATAACAACTCTCATCCCTCAAGCTCCAGAAAACCTTGCGGTAAGATCGCTTATCCCGAAACACAACGCTCTTGTTGGTGTTTCCTTCAAGTTGCTAAGTAGCGTCTGGCTGATGATTTG
>NW_010320033.1:0-3192 GCF_000700745.2 Antrostomus carolinensis
AATCTAGTTTAAAGCCCGTAGGAGTCCCTAGATAGGTGCCCACCCCCTCGGGGGGTTCCCCAGCCGTGTCACCTCACTGTCACCCTCTCCCCAAGGTGGTGGCCTGCTCCATGGGGTACGAGCACCTGGGGCTGGGGGGCCCGGGGGGCACACACGCGAGTGGAACACCAAAACCATTACTGTCGGGTCACGGTCCCCACGGGTGTGCCGTCCCCATCCCTGACCCTGTCCCTCACCCTGGGATGACCTATCAGTGTCATCCTGGTAGGTGCCATGTCCCCATCACTGTCCCTACAAAGGTTCTGTCCCTGTCATGTCCCTATCCCTCTCTCTGTCCGTGCAGGTGCCTTATCCCCCTCCCTGTCCCTCAGACTTGTCCCCACAGCTGCCTTGTCCCTCTCCCCAGAGTGGCCCGGTTGCCCTCTCTTGCCCCAGAAATCAGGTTCCTTTCCATAGCAGCCATGCAAAAGGTCCCTTGCATGCAAAAGGTCCTGAAAGAAGGTCTCCCAGATGGCCTTGCTTCCAGCCCCACTTGGGGCTGCTCTCGGAGCCATGGACAACTGTAAAACCCTTCTCCCCTCTTCCGGTGAAGCACCGTTGTGAACAATTTTAAAAGTCAACATTTTCTTGCAGCTTCTCTCTTGTGTTTTTATTCATCTCTTTCCTGAGCTCCTTGTGTCCCAAAGACAGAGGGATTCCTCTGCCTGGGCTAGGTCACAAACCTCCTGCCCCAGGGCATGAGCATGACAGCACAGCACAGCCCAGAGGCCGCTCTGACAGAGGAGCCAGAAAGGGTCCCTGGAACTTTGTGTCACGGGCAGCTGTCAGGAGCATTTCTCCAGGGTGACACAGTTGTGGGTCGCTGGGAGGTTTGGGCCGTTCAGCCTGAATCGCGTCATCCCCAACGTGCCCTTGCTGCACCAACGACAGAAACACTGGGCAGAGCCCGCAGCCGTGCGTCACAGCCCTGCTTCCAACAGCCACTGAACAAGGGAGGAAGATAACTGAAGAGATGCATGGGAGAAGTCCCAGGGAGGTAGCGGCTATGAAGCTACCTCCTGCATTGACAAACTCCTCGGGGAGGAGCCTGGGGCTGACAGTCAGGACTTCTGTTGTCTCCAGAGGAGGCCAAAAGTGTCTGGGAACTGCCTGGGAGTAGTGATGGGGAGCTAGAATACATGGACCTGCCTTGAACATGGACAAAACTCCTTGGAGAGCTACCTTGGAAGAGTCTGGGGCTGCCGCCTGGGACCTCAGGTTGATCCAAAGGAGGCAAACAGACTGCGGTAGCTGCCTGGCAGGAGTGCCGGGCAGCTACCAGGCATGGACATGCCTCCTACATCAACAACACATTTTGGATAGCTGCCTTAGAGGAGGTGTGACACTTATGCACAGGAGGTTTGTGACCCAGCCCAAGCAGAGGAATGGGCTGTGGCACCAAAGGCATTGGGGTCTGGGGGAGTCCAACAGGTTCGCTGGGACCACTCGGGGGACACCGGCGTGCCTGCCTGTGCCCTCAGCTCACCAATACAGTGTCTTCCTGAACCACAGCTGTCAGCGCCTAGCTGCTGAGGATTCTCTGTCCGCAGCCTGTTGGGAGCAGGAAATCCAGGCTGCTACCCCTTTTTCCTCACCCCAGAGAGTCTCTCCAAGTCTGTCCTGAGCCCTGGATCCAGTACGCAGGGCCGGACGGAAGGGCTGAACATCATCGTGTGCAGAGAGATGGAGCAGCAAGAGCCAAGGTGCCTAAAGGCTGCCTTTCAGAAGGCCTTGGCTCAGCTGGCAAGGCTCAGGCAGGAGGTGTCTCTCTGGGCCCCAAGGTGACTCCTGCCAGCAGCTATCTGCTGTCACAGCCCTGCTATGTCCCGTCCCCTTCTCTGACCCTATCCCTCACTCCAGTGGCATCCCAGTAGGTGCCATGTCCTCATCATTCTCTAGTTCCCACCACTGTCCCTATCCCTGTTCCCATGACTGTCCCCACCTTTCTTTCTGTGACTGTCACTAAAGGTGTCCTGTCCCCGTCCCCACAGATTCCCTGTCCCTACCTTTATCCCCAGTGTCACCTCTACAGGTACCCTATTCCCATCCCTCTCCCCATAGTTGCCCCGTCTCCAGCCCACACTGAGGCCCTGTGCCCTGTCCCTTTCTGTCCCTGTTACTACCTCCAGTGTTTCCGCTCAGTCTGTCCAGCTGGTCCCTGCCTGCCCTACCCTCTCTTCATCTGGTGCAATCTCAAGTACTTCCCTTGCTTTATCTGGTGCTGACATGGGACAGGAACCTGCTGGGCTGCAGCTCTGGGGCTGGCGGCCGCCTGTCAGGGTAGTCCGACAGCAGCGTCAGCTTTGTCCACCTCTGTGTCACAGTGAGACCGGGGGACACTGGAGACCCCGCCAGGAACCTCACCAGGGACCCCACCGGGTTTACCGGCACTGCACGAGACTCCTCGGGCAGCTGCTCACCCCTCTGCCCCTCTTCCTCAGGTGGCGTCAGTGCCTCCCGCTATTGCCTCTTCCTCTGCTGTGGCCATGTTGGTGGGCATGGCTGGGGCAGGGGAGCCACAATGGTGCTGGTGCTGGAGCTGGTGTGTGCAGTAGATGTGCCTGGGGCATCCACAATCAGTCCACAGGTGCCCCTAGGCCACTCCCATGAGAATTACAAGGGCATCTTTTCTCTTTCCAAAATGGGATGGCTACCTCTTGTTAGGGGACAGGGAGAAAGAGGATGAACCTGGGGGACAGTGCCCAGAGACAAAGTTTCCACAAAACTCCAATTCATCTTTTTTCCTTAACTCCAACTTTTTCATGCCAGCTCAGCATTTTGTGCTTCCTGCATTGCTCAATAGGCATCCCATGTTTTCTGCATCACATCACGTGAGAGCCTCTCATCTCCACACACCACAGCCAGATCTCTTAAATTTACAGGAGGACAACATACTCTGTAAATTCAACTTCAGTTTTTGAGATCATTAGGAAAGAAAAAAACTAAACACTGCAAACAAGGGCTCAATCCCCTGTGTATAGACTTGTCCAACACATGAATTTGCTCATTCACCACTTAATTAATGAGTTTTCTAACTCACAAGTTCTTGTAATTCCCAACTTGTAACTCCTGCACCTGTATACTGGTTTTTGCTGGGACAAATTTCCTCACAGTATCTTGGATGTGACTGTGTTTTGGATTTGTGCTGGAAAC
>NW_010320034.1:0-1635 GCF_000700745.2 Antrostomus carolinensis
TCTCCTTTTTTTCCTGAGTCCCAGCAAGAGCGCCCTGTTCAGCCAGGCCGGTTGTCTTCCCCGGCAGGCTGGAGGTCTTCTTATTATAAGTCTTGCAAAATATCTAACAGAAGTCTCAGGAAATTTGAAGGTACCACCACTTGCAGATAAATTACTTAAACTTTTTCCAGTAGCATTTACAAGATTTAGTAATTTGCCAAACCTTAAAACTGCTAAAATGTGAGCCAAAATTTTCTCTGCTTATTGATTTCCAAAAGCTATTTTAATGGTGCAGTATTATATTTAGTCTTATTCTACAAGATAAATTCCACTTGGTTTCCACAGTGATTGGCATCACCACAGTGGCCAACTGTATCAGTAAACAAGCTATGGTATTTATTACTGTTGTAACTAAATCTTTATAAACATAAGGAACACATTCAATTTGGGTTTTGCTATATCAGGCACAGTATAAAAATATAATAAATGCCTCATGTTCATATTTTTCAGTTATACGGACTCTGCAGTTTGACTGCAACTGAGGAATACAGACATTTTAGGAAGGATAGGCTGGGAAGGCTGAGAGGAGACCTTAGCACTCTCTACAGCTGCCTGAAAGGAGCTTGTAGCGATGTGGTTGTCACTCTCTTTTCCCAAGTAACAAGCAATGGGACAAGAGGAAATGGCCTCAAGTTGTGCAAGGGGAGGTTTAGATTAGTTATTAGGAAAAATTTCTCCACCAAAGGGTTGTCAAGCATTGGAAGAGGCTGCCCAGGGAAGGGGTTAAGTCATCAGTCCCTGGAGGCATTTAAAAGATGTGTAGGTGTGGCACTTATGGAGATGTTTTAGTGCGGTCTGGCAGTGTTAGGCTAATGGTTGGACTTGATCTTAAAAGATCTTTTCCAACCTAAATGACTGATTCTATGATTCTGAGGTCAGGAGGTAGAGATGCCCTTTATGTGAGAAAGCAGCTAGAGTGCACACAGCTATGCTTGGGGCTAAATCAGGAGTCAGTCAAGAGCACAGGGGTGAAGATTAGCAGGCAGATCAACAGGGGTGCTGTTGTAGTGGACATCTTGATGATCCTTGTGGGTCCCTTCCAACTCACAACTTTCTATGATTCTATGATTCTATCTGCTAAAGACTTCTTGATCAGGGAGAAGAAACAACTGAGACCTTTTCCAAACTACTGGAGGAAGCCTCATGTGTACAGGCCCTGGCCATCATGGGGAACTTCAACCACCTTGGTATCTGCTGGAGTGGCAACAGCAGGATGAAACATTCTGGGAGATTTCTTGAGTGCTCTGATGACAACTTCCTGATATACGTGTTTGAAGAGTCAATAAGGAGAGGTACTGTGCTGGACCTGATACTTCCAAAAAAGAAAGAAATGGTTGAGAATGTGAAAGTTAGAAGCAGCCTTGGCTGCAGTGGCCATGACATGGCAGGGTTCAGGATCCTAAGAGGCAGGAGAAGGTAAAAAACCAGGACCACAGACCCACATTGCAAGAGAGCAGATTTCAACCTCTTCAAGTATCTGCTTGGAAGAATCCCATGGGATACAGCCCTGCAGAGAAGAGGGGTCCAAGACAGCTGGCTGATATTCAAGGATTAAGAAAGATCCATATCAACAAGCAGGAAACAAAGCAAGGTCAG
>NW_010320034.1:1653-42000 GCF_000700745.2 Antrostomus carolinensis
CAGCAGGAAACTTGTATGGATGAGCAAGAAACTTCTCACAGAACTTAGACATTAGCTAACTCAACAAGCTGAGAGAGTTGGGGCTGTTCAGCCTGGAGAAGAAAAGGCTTCAGGGAGATCTTATAGCGGCCTTCCAGTACCTGAAGGGGCTAAAGGAAACCTGGGGAGGGACTTTTTACAAGGGCAGTTAATGACAGAACAAGGGGAAATGGCTTTGAATTGAAAGAGGGTGGGTTTAGATTAGGCACTAGGAAGAAATTCTTCACTGTGAGGGTGGTAAGACACTGGCACAGGTTGCCCAGGGAAGCTGTGGATGCCCCCTCCCTGGAAGTGTTTAAGGCCAGGCTGGATGAGGCTTTGAGCGACCTGGTCTAGGGGAAAGTGTCCTTGCTCATGGCAGGGGAGGCTGGGACTAGATGATCTTTAATCATTCCAACCCATTCCACCCTATGGTTCTACGATTCTATGATTGAAAGGAAGAGTACAAGAAGCAGAAGTGGGGTCAGGTGACCCAGGAGTAAAGAGCTGCCGTGCAATCATACAGGGACATGAAGGGCAACAAGAAACAACTCTGTAAGTACAGAAATAGCAAAAAGAAGACTAGGCCAAATGTGAGCCTTCTGCTGAATGAAGAAGGGAACCTGGTGACACAGGACACAGAAAAGAACAAAGCACTTCTGAAGCCTTCTGAGGCCGTCTTTGCCTTAGTCTTTACCAGTAGAACCACCCTTCAGGCATCCAGGTCCCTGAGACCAAAAGGAAAGTTTGGAGCCAGGAAGACCCACCCTTGATGGGGAGGACCAGTTTAGAAAAAGTTTAAAACAAATTGGACATACATGAGTCCTAGTGGCCTCATGGGCTGCATGAGGGAGATGGATGATACCACTACAAGGCCATTCTTGAATGGTCATGGCAGCAGGGAGAGGTTCCGTAAGACTGGAGGAGGGCAAACACCAAAAAGGAAGATCAAGGAAACTACAGGGCAGTCAGCCTCACCTCAGTCCCTTGCAACTGAGGGTGATGGAGGAAATCCTCCTGGAAAGCATTTCCAAACACATGAAAGACAAGAAGGTGACTGACAGCAGTCAGCGGGGTTTTACAAAGGAGAAGTCAGGCTTGACCCTTCTACAATGAGGTAACTAGCTGGGTGGGTGAAGGCAGAGCAGCTGATGTTATTTACATCAACTTCAGTAAGACTTCAGACACTGTCTTCTGTAACATCATCATGGACAAGCTGACAAGATATAGGTTAGATAAGTGGACAGTTACGTGGATTGAAAACTGGTGGAACAGCTGGGCACCAGAGGATTGTGATCAGTAGCACAAAGAACAGTTGGAGGCAAGTCATTAGTGATGTACCCCAGGGGACAATACTGGGACCAGTACTGTTCAACATCTTCATTAATGACCTGGATGCTGGGACACAGTGCACCCTCAGCAATTTTGCAGATGACAAAAAATTGGGAGGAGAAGCTGATACACTAAATAATAATTCAGTCACCTTTCAGTGGGACCTGGACAGGCTGAAGAAACGGGTTGATGGGAACCTCATGCAGTTCAACCAGGGCAAGTAAAACATTCTGCACCTGGGCTGGAACAGCCCCAGGCACCAGTACATGCTGGGTGCTGCCTAGCTGGAAAGCAGCATGGCAGAACAGGACCTGGAGGTCCTGGTGGACAAGTTGAACATGCTAGCCATGGACCCTTGTGGCAATAAGTCCAACAATATCCTGGGCTGCATTAACAAGTGTGTTGCCATCAGGTTGAGGGAGGTGATCCTTTCTCTCTAACTCAGCTGGTGAGGCTGCATCTGGAGTGCTGAGTCCTGTTCTGGCCTCCCCAGTACAACAGAGACACGGACTTACTGCAGCAAGTTCTGTGCAGGGCCACAGTGGTGCTTAAGGGACTGAAGCACCTCTCATAAGCAGAGAGGCTGAGAGAGCTGGGACTGTTCAACATGGAGAAGAGGAGGCTCAGGTGGTTCTCATCAGCATGTATAAACACATGGATTGGCTAACACGTTAAAAGACCAGGAAACTTTGATTATACACACTACTGTCTGCTTCACTTATATTTCCTACAAATCCAAGAATTATGAAACCATTATTCTTCAAAATGGAAAAATATACATCCTTTAGTAATCCAAATGCTGCTCTAAGCTTTCACAGTACTTATTTTGGGTGAAGACAAACCATAAAATATTCAGGTCTAATATACAATTTATATTTAATTTACCAGTAAAAGAAATGGAGTTGACCTTGTAAGTGAATTTCCACTATGAGTGCAATTTTTGCTAAGAGCAATTACTACTATGGACTTTGTAATTTACAGTAAACATTATTTTATATTTCTTAATATAGAATCCAATACTTAAGCACTAAAAATAAGCCAGACTTCTATAACGAAGTCTGACAGAAGCTGTGTTCAGTCTTTTATAGATCTTACCTCTCTCAAAAGGTAACTGAACTATGAGGTGCTTATCAGAGATTCCTACGTAGAAAGGCAGGTGCAACTGATTGTTATAATGACTGGCTAAAACAAAGACTCAGCCTTTATAATACATTGCACTTTGGCATTTTTACAGAAATCTCAAGTTAAACTTTTCACTAATATATCATTAATGACTGAAGTTCAGTAGTAGCATGAAGACTAATCCACCCTCAGTTCACTGGTAAGAGAGCAAATAACAGTCTATGTATATTGACTAGGTGATTAACTGTGACATTACGAGCTGATAGAAAGAATCCCGCCTACCATTTTATTTATATATATATTTTTTTTAACAGATACATAACATAATCAAAACAAGGCAAGTAATTGCTCACTAACCTCTGCTTCAGCTGCTTGTGACTGCAGGAGCTGTCGTATACGAAGAATATCCTTCTCTATCTGTTGAATTCTTGCCACCCTCGCCTGAAATGAATGCATTTTCATGTTTGATTTTTCAGTAATTCCTTTTACTTACTGTAGAAAATAACGATATGAAGAGTTCTTTGCAAATGCAGCTGACCACAAAACAAAACTACTTCATTCATGTGGTAATTAAAGTGCTCTTCATCATAAAACCCAGACATGACTTCAAATTTTTAAAACAGTGAGTAGTTGGGGTTTTTACAAAACTGATATCCATTTGGATAAAACAGGTCATCACACAGTACACACTCAGGTATAAAAAAATGCTCCAGTTAACTTGCACAATTTCCATTTCTGAAACTGATATTTTGTGCAGATCTTTAGCAAATTATTTGTCTTTCACCTCAGATGTTAGAACTCTAACATCTTTGTCTTACCAAGATTTGAGAGATTTATATTTGCAGAGTGTCTTGAAGGTATAAAATCCTGAACTACTTCTATTTTATTCAGTTACTATAATGATTTAGGAGTTTTGCTTATGCACAGCCTCTCAGTATTTTCTGCTCCTGCAGATCTCAGAATTTAACAGGCTAAGTACGAAGAAAACTACATACTGCTGCTTTGGTTTGCCTAGGATTTTATAGACATCTCTGAATCAGAGTCTTTCACAGTCATATTGCTACTCATCTGTCACTGCAACCATTCTGTGGCTAGTAAAGGGAACGTTAAAAACCCAAACGTTACGGGATACATATACTCCATACAACTTCTACTGTGAAGCAGAGGATGCATCACGATTCTGTGAAACAGTAAGTGCATAAAGATATATATCCCTGTATTTGACTTTTAAAGTGGGCAGAAAATAATTAGCCCAATAGTATCAGGATGTGAACGGAACACCAAACTGATTAAACATTATTTTTTTGTGTGATGCATAGCTTAATAAGATGGACACACAGGTGAAAGAAAAATCCTGATTCTTTTACCTGATTTACATTTACAATGCTATATTAAAAAAAAGAAAGGCTTTGTGCATCTAGTGGACACTACAGGGATGAGCATTATAACCAGTCTTTTAAAATACATTTGTAATCCGAAAATGGAAATAAGATTAACTTTTAAAAGGTGCTAATGCCAAAAGATACACATGGAATAGGAACAAAATGTTATATAGAAGTTTTAGAAATACAGAAGAAAATGGAATCACAAAATAGAATGAATTCCTGAAACATGCATCGTAAGCATGCTATGGGAAAAACATCACATGCCAACATTTAGTAGAGATGCAAAGCTATAGATGTTAGAGTATAAATTTGTGAAGCAAAGTATCAGATGTCAATAAAAATTAGAAAGCTGTACACACAGAAGCTTCAGCACCATGTGAAGCAAACAGATGACTCATCCCCCATTTGCTCCTGGATCATGAAACTCTTAAGTATTAGAAAGATAAAAAAAAATATGTCCCTGGAAATAACTTTGTATTGGTGCTGTGATGCATGACTGACAGACTATGTCTCTCATTCTCCTCAAAAATGACTTGAATTTTGACTAAATTGAGTTTGTTTCTGTGTAAGCAGTAATTTATTCTGTAAAGGGCATCAAGAGAATCTGAATATTTGTATATAAACACCCAAACATTGGGAAACATTTTTGTGCTTATGAAAAAAAGTAAACATTGCATGATTTGTCCAGTATCACTGATGGAGTCCTCAAAAGGGATAAGAATTTAATCCACACTTCCCAATTTTAGTCCAGGGATTTAAACATTCTTTCTGCTAATTCTTCTTTCTGCTAATTCATTATTTGTATTACAGGGAAACTGAGGAGTTCCATTAACCAGGAGCATATTCTGTATCAAACACTCTTCAAGCAGAAAAAAGAATGCATTTCTTGCCATAAAGGGGTACAGTGTAGCAGCAAACATGCAAAAACGGGTACACAATCGAACAAGCATAACAAGCATCAGGAACCATCACTTTTTATTCCTCTCTGTTCATAGTATATTTCCATTCATTGTTATATTTACTCATCATCTTTATTAACATAAAATTGTTGGATAAAGTAACTTAACATTTAAAGTTACAAATTACTTGGATTTCACTGCTCCAGACTTCTAACAAACAAACAAACAAAAATTCTCCATATTCTATCAAAATGGCAGAAGTCACTTTCTGTAAACTAAAAATGAGGAATATTATTTTGTTTTTCAAAGTTTTATTTTATTTATTATTTATTTAAAATAAAGATACATAATAGACAAAATTATTAATGAATTGGTCTATACTTACAAACAAGACCACTGTATGAACATAACAGTGCTGAAATCTTTATCTGTGCAAGACCTCAGGACCCAAATTTTCTTCTATCTTTAGTGGTCTGCCACCTTAGCAAACTTTCAAGAATTCTGGGATAAATTATTAGGAGAATGATAATTTCTTGTGAGATTTTAAGGCACTCTAAACCTAAAAAGATGAGATCATTCTTGTTCTGGCATGAAGGAATAAAAAAATTCTATGACCATGATTTAAGTCCTGGAATCGGAATTTTTATTTTTTATATTTTACAGAAATTAAGTCTGTTTCTACTTATTACTAATTATATAGGCTACAGCATCTGATCAGTCAAAATAAAACATGGATAAGTATGCTTTTTTGTTTTTTCAAGTAAGAACTACCATGTGAAATTATAAATTTCAGGGAATAGTACAAGTTAGTGTAAATAATTAAACAAGCTAAAATAAACTGCTAAGTCTTCTAATGCATCTTTCTGAGTAACTATTGGACATGCACTTGTATACAATCTTCATAAAATATAACATCAACAGTGAGTTGCTGTGAACTAACTTTGCTTCAGAAACAGGAGGTTACAGGAAACAAAGCCCGACCATGACATACGAAAGAGGGAGAAGGCCATTATTTTAAGGTCCACAAGAGTAGCTAGTGCATCAATTACCTGGGCAACAGCAGCTCTCTCACAGAATAATCTTTGAGACTCTTAAGACAGACACATCTGCAATGTCAGCCTTTATATAGCTGAACCATTCTCTCATTCAATCTACATTTTGCATGATATTATGTGTCACAATCAGTTCAGATGGAAGGAAAATACAGAGCAGAAAGTTGAAGAAATAGCAAGTTCGCTACACCTGCCAAATATGAATGTTGCAGTTTGCACACTTAAACATCACAGTGAAATAATCCAGAATTTGCTTTTATTAGTACACCAATGAACTTCTACTCAGTCTTGGCACCTGTCTTTGCTAAAATGAAGTGAAGGGGAATTATCAGTCGAATTAATGAGAGGCATATGCAGAATTTGTTACTTTATATAATCAAAACATACACTGTAATCTCTGTAAGTATATAGATGTTATACATATATACAGAGAGAGTACAACACTTGTGACAAACCCATGGGCAAATATTAATTCAGAAAACCATAAAATATTTCAACGTCTTCTTGGTAGCATTTTTCCCACCACAAAATTAAAGAAGAACAAGCAGGGAGAAGAAATACTAGTGTCAATGCTCTAACACTTTTTTCTGCAACAGGGCTAAGAAGACATGTGCAGGCAATCCCGAGTCTGTTCTGCCTTCACTCAGGACTGGCTGACACAAGTTGCACAGCTGAATTTGTGCAGGGCATCACAACTGCTGATAAACCTTGATAACGCAGGCATACGGCTTCCAGATCAGAGCCAGTTATTACCCAGGCAGATTAAACTTGGGTCTGTCTAAGTACATCTATATAAACAAACTCCTACACAGCCTTTATGTACATACCCGACAACTGCAGGATATCTGTTTTGCTAAATGCGCATAACTGTATGAATTTTCTGAAAAGTTCTACTAAATTACTCATCTCAAAATTCAAAGTAGTTTTTCTAATTACAAACAAAATTAATTATAAATGTTCCTTATGTAGCAAAATTTTATGTTGAGTAAACATACCGAGAAAAATAGAGCCTAAAGAGAGTATTTTTATTGAAAGGACTTATTTTTGTAACATTCACCATAAAAAAATAGATTATCTTACCAAGCTAGTTATTTAATGTCTCTGGAAATAAATGGTAATAAATAATTCAAATTTTGGCTATACTACTGTGAGGGAACAGTTTTCATAACCAGCAAGCAACTGATTATTCCATTTACAGGTTCCACACAATTACATTCTGAGTTCTACTTCCAAATGTGTGTAACTTGATTAGCATATATATCTGTACATGTTCTCATCTCAAATGCAAAACAACTCTTGGTGAGAACAAACAACTTCCAGGTATATATGTGAATTACATTTTACTTGAATACTTTGTTTTCAAATAGTATTTTTTTATATATCGTTTCAGGTTAAGCAAACTTAAGAATAGTAGCTGGATTTTTTTCTAAACCTAAAAGCATGAAAAAATCCAGCATGATAGATACAAAATAAAGCAGTTGCAAATACATGTTTCTTTGAAGTTAAAATGGCAATAAATTATAAGCAAATAATACAATTTTTTTTTTTCTTTTGAATAAATTGTCTACTGCCTACTCACAAGTCTTCTTTCAAACAGGCAGAGAAGAGTAGTTATTTCCTATGTTCTGATTCCTACTTTTGTATTTGAAAAGTTAACTCGATGCTCTAAGGTATCACTGTGTTTCACACACAGATTAAAGATACAAATACAGTAATTTAATAAAAATACAGGAAAACTTTTTTCCATTCCATCTAATAATGAAAGACAAAGTATACCTGTGCTCGTTTCTCCATGTCCTGACAAGTACCCAGTTGTTCTTCCATTGCAGCTCTGATTTGCCTTGCCTCATACTCCAACTGCCTTCTGGTCATATCTGTTTGCAAGGAGAACTGCAATTGAAGTACAGAGAAGACATTTTAGTAAATAAACTTTCTGCAAACTATGCATTTCTCTCAACAGAAGCAGGACAAACTTAATAAACAAAACATAATAACAGATCCTTAAAATATGACTGCATTATTAAAAATAAGAACACATAATGTTGTTTAACCAACAGACTACCTGCAACTTTTGTCAAATGACTGAATATAATAGATAAACACTGAGACAATATCATTCATTATAAGCCTGGAACAACTGGCTACTAACCTATGTCAGCGTACCAACAAAATTGCTATGTGCACCATCTGAATCAGTATTTTAAAAAATATTCAGAGGTATCAAACTACTGCATGTCGTGATGGTATTCATACCGTTGCTATCTACCCTATTTTTAACTATCCTGGGAAAAAAGCACAAGTGTTCAATTAATGAAAAACAACACAGCTTAAGGGAAGACATTCCAACTGATAGAATTTTCAAGGCAGGAAAAAAACACTTCACTTGTTTTGGACAATTACTCTGCTGGCAAACAAATGAGTCTCCAAGAGCAGTCCACTCAGAAGACTTCACCAAGGTCAATTCAGAGAGTCAAAAAGCAACAATCATGTACAAATATGCAAAATGCTACTAAGAATGGGATCTGCCATTCTGTTGTGGCTGGACTAAGTAGAAATTATAAAGGATTTATAAAGATAAAAAGTATGACAAAAGATATTTAGTGTAGATGTTACGTAAAACATTCTAATCACAAGAAGAGTTTAATTCCCTACCTATGAAACTGGGGAGACAATCTTAAAACCTACAAAGAGTGACGCAGACACAGCTGATAGTGCCTTTGGGAATGGGTTGCCCTTCATCAAGATCCTTTTAGGATCTTCTCCCCTTGCTTCTACTGCCCTGATAAGCTCAGCCATGACTCTGTTAGATTTGCTGCAGTCCAGCTACTTCACCCCAGTCACAGAAGTGTTTCTATTATCTGTTTCCATTTCCAGGAGGCTGACTGATTCCTGATCAGGTATGACAGGTACATGGTAAAGGTGGGCAACCAGTCTTCCCAACACTGTATGCGTGAAGGAATGCACTGCAAATATGTACAAGCTACTGACTGATATCTGACAACAGGAAAACCTGTACTATCTGGGATATCAGACATCTTCATTATACCAGATAATGGTGACTTGACTATAAATACTTTGGACATGCCAAGGTAAAAGCCTGAAGCAACAATACCTGCATAGGCTACAGCATTATTTTACTTGCTGTTATGAATTAAAAGCTCCTGTGTAAATTATCTCTTAGGGTAATACTGCTCTCAAAACTGAAAGAATCCACTAAATAACAGAACAGATAGAGAAAAGAGCTTTGGGGCGTAGAGTTAAAGAAGGAGTGTACTGACATGTAAATCACTTGTCATAATGACTTTCAGTGCTCCTCTTTATAACTGACAGTTATACTGAGAGGTATGAATTTTAATGTGTAAAATCATGTATGAAAAAAATGCATTATTTAGGCTAAGTTAGCTTTACATAGTGAATAAAAAGTGTTTTAAATTAAAATGTTTGTAGAAAATATAATCAAATTCAGAAAATATACACAGCATCTAAGCAGAGACCATAGCACCAGCTACACGACCGAGTATACTGAAGGTACTTACATTTTCAGTAAGGGGGAGACTATCAATCCGTTTTGTCAGGTTTTGAAGCTGGGCGTAATACCAGTCCTTTTCTTTCTCTTCCTTCTCAAGTTCCGCAAGCAAAAGAGATCTATTAAAAACCAAATTGGGAAATGTCTCACTATTATATTAAGATCTCATTACATCTGTAGCTACAGAAATAGACATTGATCCCCAGAAAAAAGGTTAAATGAGAAACAAGGTTTGAAGAGGGCACTAAGAAGGTATTTGAGAAGGTGAGTGCAGTTCTCTGGCCCCAGCTAAACAACTTATCCACTCCTTTGTGCTAAGGAAGTCACTAGCTCCTTGTGTATCAGGTAACATCTATAAAAGAGGAAAATTTTCTCTACATTTCTCTACAAAACCGCTCTGAAATAAAAAGCTAAGAGGCATTTTGTGAAAGCAACATATGGCTATTAGTAATGTGCTCACCTGTATCCCTCTTCTTTTAGACAATATGCTTTGTACAATGCATCAAACTAATTTAAGAAAAGGCCTGGATGCTACAGGAACATATACATCCCCGAATCACATTACCGAATTAAACCATCTCATCCACCTTTGCAGGGTCTCCTTACTAACTTTATTACCACACCAAAACTATGGATAAAAACCACAAAATCGGGCTATTTCTAGGAGTATTAAAAATACATTAAAAAAGTGTTTTCCATCAAATATTATAGACAGGATACATGTGCAGCTGTTTAGAACATTTTAAATGGGTATCATAACCATACTGCATAATTAAGAAGTACATGAGGAAAGACAAGATTATTAATATATACAGATCACCAAGAAAAAACTATTAGAAATTTTGCATACTATTTTAATCAATCCTTCATGAACTACATGAAGTTATAAATTTTATGAATATAGTTATACGGCATTCGTTGTTACAACACTTTTCAAAATTTGTGCTAAAATTTTCAGGTAAGATCTGGGTAGTAGGGGTATACAGAAAAGTCATTCTTTTTTTGTTTGCTTTTTTAAATACAAGTTTATTAGTTTCTTATAAATGCTTTCTGTGAGCACTCTTCTTCTTTCTGACATTTTAATATTGCTCATTAACATTAACATAAATGCTAAAATTGACATGTAGCCAGAAGACAGAAAGCTGCATACAAGTTTACGTACTATTATTTCCCACCCTTTAGCTTCTGCATCCCTCTCTCCAAACTCAGGTTGTGGTTTTTCTGAGCAAGAGCTATATTAACCTTTATAAAGCACACAAACACATTACAGAATCATAGAATCACAGAATCATAGAATGGTTTGGGTTGGAAGGGACCTTAAAGATCATCTAGTTCCAACCCCCCTGCCATCAGCAGGGACACCTTCCACTAGACCAGACTGCTCAAAGCCTCATCCAGTCTGGCCTTGAACACTTCCAGGGAGGGGGCATCCACAGCTTCTCTGGGCAACCTGTTCCAGGGTCTGACCGCCCTCACAGTGAAGAATTTCTTCCTAATATCTAATCTAAACCTTCCCTCTTTCAGCTTAAAGCCATGTCCCCTTGTTCTGTCATTAACTGACCTTGTAAAAAGTCCCTCCCCAGGTTTCCTGTAGCCCCTTCAGGTACTGGAAAGCTGCTATAAAGTCTCCCCAGAGCCTTTTCTTCTCCAGGCTGAACAGCCCCAACTCTTTCAGCCTGTCCTCATAGGAGAGGTGCTCCAGCCCTCAGATCATCCTCGTGGCCTCCTCTGGACTCGTTCTAACTGCTCCATGTCTCTCTTGGGGGCTCCAGAACTGGACACAGTACTCCAGGAGGGGCCTTACGGGAGTGGAGTAGAGGGGGAGAATCACCTCCCTCAACCTGCTGGCCCCGCCTCTCTTGATGCAGCCCCGGGTACGGTTATTGGCCTTCTGGGCTGCAAGCGCACGTTGCCAGCTCATGTTCAGCTTCTACATTATGGATAATTACTGCAAGTCATTAAGAAACAAAACCAGCATACAACAAAAATACACATTTCCCTTGACTACTTTAGATAATGCACACCAGTTTTGACTTGAGATGAAGATAATCAAACTTCCACATGACAGAACTTCATGTAGAAGAAAGAAACTAAACATACGTATTTTACAAGATCTGTTCAACTTAGTTCCTGCTTTAAAAATGTTTCAAACTAGTTTGATGACTCAACATTTATACTCCATATCCAATGCAAGTGATCTGACCAGTGTTCAAATAGAAAATTAAAATCGACAGGATCCCTCACTTCAACTGCAAGAGACTGAAAAACTACACACATCTAAGAGTGCTGAATGGTTTTAAACAATAACAGAATTACATAAATTTCCAGATTTAGTTTAACAGTTATGTTGAAACAGAACTGTTTTAAGAACGCCAAGACCAGGCATTAAGTCATTTACTGGGCAGCTTTTACATTAGACAGGTTTACAATCACAATCAGTGGAAAGAAGCAACAAACAATCATCACACTAGTGCAGGACAGTAATTCTTCAGCCACAAGGATGGGGCTGGCAGAAATTCCATAAATCCTTTAGACAGACTGAAGTTGAAAAGCTAATAGATGGCACTTAGGAAAAGCCTGTGAGGAAAGTAATTTTTTTTGGCCTGCCATCCTCTTAACATGTATCCTGGATGCTGGATCTCTCTGCACACAACCATCCTGCATGGCTTCCCTGTTTACCAGCCTGGGTACCCATGCACTGGTTGTGTTCACCTTGAGAAATCAAATTTGCAAATGTATAGTTAATACAATCCTTGCAAAAAGTATTTTTACCATATAAGGATTTGCAAATGTGGAAGGACTGACTAACTCTGCCTCTGTATGCCAAAGAGCTGGTAGCAGAAACTGAAGGGATTGCTTTCAGCTAAGTGAACATATGATGAAGTTCCTCTTGTAAAATGTAGGGTGTTCAGTTTGTGAGACACTGTGTCATTCAATCTGTTTTGACATGCACAACGGATGCTAGAAGCAAGAAAAGAACTTAGGAACCATTAGTGCTCCATAAACAACATAATGCATGACCTGAGGGCAACTCCTTTAATTTAATAGCATCATTTTTGCTCCTGGGTAATGCCTTATTTGGGTTTACTAGTTTGGTATCAGGGTTCCATAAGAATTCAGGTTTTAACAATGTCATTAAGGTCTCTGAGCACAAAGCCTGAAAGGTTCGTAAAACTACAGCAGGCTGCACTTCAATTTCCTTGAAAATAAGCAGCAAGTCTCTGTAGATGTATCTGATAAGCTGTTTCCTGCACTTAACATTACTATAAAATACTGTATCAATCAGAATAATATCTCCTTCCCAGCTTTCTGGAACTTCTTGAGGTTAAGAGAGCTTTTAAGGTGGAAGAGCTGTTACTGATCATGTAAACATTTAGCACAGTTATTCTACCTTTTTATACCCCAAAACTGTTTACATCTGGACTTTCACAGTATAAGAGAAAATTCTGTTCTCTGTTGTGTTGGGTTTGTGTAGCAAAGTTTTGGTAGTAGGGGGGGCATAGGGGTGGCTTCTTGATGAGAAACTGCCAGAAGCTTCCCCCTGTATGACAGAGGCAATGCCAGCTGGCTCCAAGATGGACCCACTGCTGGCGAAGGCTGAGCCCATCAGCAATGATGGTAGTGCCTCTGTGATAACAAATTTAAGAAAGGGAAAATAAAAAAATAAACAACAAAAAACCTGTGCATTTTGCAGCTGGAGAGAGGAGCAAGGATATGAGAGAGAAACAGCCCTGCAGACCCCAAGGTCAGGGAAGAAGGAGGGGGAGGAGGTGCTCCAGGAGCTGGAGCAGAGATTCTCCTGCAGCCTGTGGTGAAGACCATGGTGAGGCAGGCTGTCCCCCTGCAGCCCATGGAGGTCCATGGTGGAGCAAATGACCACCTGTAGCCCATGGAGGACCCCATGCTGGAGCAGGTGGATGCCTGAAGGAGGCTGTGACCCCATGGGAAGCCCACGCTGGAGCAAGTTCCTGGCAGGAGTATGGCCCCATGGAGAGAGGAGCCCAGGCTGGAGCAGGTTTGCTGGCAGGACTTGTGATCCTGTGGGGGGACCCACGCTGGAGCAGTCTGTTCCTGAAGGGCTGCACCCCATGGAATGGACCCAGGCTGGAGCAGTGTGGGAAGAACTGTCAGTCATGGGAAGGACTCATGCTGGAGAAGTTGGTGGAGGACTGTCTCTCGTGAGAGGGACCCCACGCTGGTGCGGGGGAAGGAGCCTTCCCCCTGAGGTGGAAGAAGCGGCAGAAACAACGTGTGATGAACTGACCCCAACCCCTGTCCCCCTGTGCTGCTGGTGGGGGGAGGTGGAAAAATCAGGAAAGAAATTAAGCCTGGGAAGAAAGGAGGGGTGGGGGGATAGATGCTGTAAAGACTTAGGTCAGGCAGCCAAAGGGACATAAGAGTACAGGGAGAAAAAAAGTGAAAGTCCTACCTACATTTAAAGATTTCAGTATCATATGTGGTAAAAAATATCACTGGAAGAATACAAACAAGCACACTGTTTTGTTAAAATAGAAAGTGACAGACACATTCGATTCTTGAAGACTGGGATGAGCAAGTTGGAAGAGATTCCCAGATGGCTAAATACTCTTATAAAGCTCCTCTGGAATCCAGATTTTATGCAACAGAACAAATATAGTTAGTGATCCTGACTAGGAAAATGAAAAATAAGAGTGGCTGCTAGAAAAGGCTCACTAAGGACCCACAGGAAGTTACTTTGATTCTACTGACAGGAGCAAAGGGAACCTATGCATAGTACCTTGGAGGAAAAGTATACTCCTTTCAGGTCTTGACTGCAAAACTTTTACTGAAAACCAAGAAAATTCCTTTAGACGAGGGGTTTCTGATGGGCTGCCCACAAACTGCTTATTACCCACCAAACTTTTGTATAACAACTCCAAAGTGGACTTTTTTGCTTTTCTTGTGGTTTCACCCACAGCTAAGACCACGCAGTCCTTCATTCATCCCCCCACCCAGTGAGATGGGAAGAGAAACACAGCAAAGGTTTTGTGGGTTGAAATGAGGACAGGGAGGGCTCACTCACCAGTTATGGTCACAGGCAAAGCAGACTCAACTTGGGGAAGAAAAATCAATTTTTCATTACCAGTCAGTCACAGTAGGAGAGTGAGACATTACAACCACATTTTAGAACACCCCTCCCTTCTTCCTGGGCTCAAATTACTTTGCTCCAAATTTCTCTACCTTCTCCCTCCCAGCACCACAGGGAATAGGGGTTGCAGTCAGTTCACCTCTGCTGGTCTTTCTGGCATAAGGTCTCTCCTGTGGGCTAAAAAGTCAGGAACAAAGCATTCCAATATGGACTTCCCACGAGTCATGGACTTCTTTGGGCACAGCTCCTGGCTCCGGCATGGGGACATCCATGGGCTGCAGACAGGTCTCTGGTCCAGCACACTTCCTCCCCCTGCTCTGGTGTTGAGTGTCTCTAGGGCTGTCTTGCTCATCACAAGCTCTCCACGTAGTCACAACTGCCCTTGGGCACAGCATCCTGCTCAAGTGCAGAGTCCTTTATGGCTTACATGTGGGTATCTGCTCCACCATTGAACCTCCATGGCTGCAGGGGACTCCAATGACCTCCCACTACTCTTATCCATGCTGATCTGGATGTCTGAGGTTTTCTGTTTCCTACCCTCCTCCTCCTTCCTCACAGCAAGGACGCTCAGGCAATGGTCTCACCTGATGGCTCTCTCCTACCTTGCCAAACCAGTCCTTCCCCTCATAAATGGATTTGAAGAGGTGCTTCCCTGTTGGCACCCAATTGGCTTGACCTGGGCTGGAGGCGGGTCCACCTTGGAGCCAGGGGAGCTTCGCAAAACTTCTGACAGAGACCATCACTATAGTCCCTTCCTCCACTACCAAAAACACCACCCCCCACACAAACCCAACACAGCCTGTTAACAACTACTAGGCATAAAAATACTGTGATGCTTTTATCTGGTTTTGCAGCTCCCAGTTTGACATCCCATCCATTAAGTAGCTGTCAATGAACAAATCTTTAGGAAACCCTGTCTTGCAGAGAGGTCTCCGCAAACATGCGAGATTTCAGTGAGGTTCATTTTAAGATATAAAGATGTCTTCACTAGCAACAGCTGCATGTCTCTTACTTTGCATTTCCTTTTTAAGTGATTAATAAAGTGCTATAAATCTGTATTATGCCCCGAAAGTACGTTCTTCCTATTAAATAGATACCACTGCCTTCCAGTAAAAGAAATTCCACTATTTTATAAACACAAAACATTAGATGAGAGCACTTAAACTTGAGAAGAAACTTCTTTACAGTGAGGGTGTCAGAGCACTGGAACAGGCTGCCCAGGGAGGTTGTGGAGTCTCCTTCTCTGGAGACACTCAAAACCCGCCTGGACGCCTTCCTGTGTGATCTCATCTAGATGTTCCTGCTCTGGCAGGGGGATTGGACTAGATGATCTTTTGAGGTCCCTTCCAATCCTGAACATTCTGTGATTCTACCAGCTTGGTAGTTATAACCATTTGCAAAAATGAGAAAGAGATTGCACCACCACACCATTACAATTTCAGCACTTACTAACAGAGGTGCTTGGGATGCTCCACCCCCTCTCTCTAAATATAGTTCAGATGTTGACAATCTGCTGATCAAAACAAAATAACTTTCAGCCAACACAGAGTGCCAATGAAATGCATACATGAAGCAGCAGTAGAAATCATGTGATGTGTTTTAAGATCTTTTTTTTTTTGTGTGTGTGCATCTAAACATAACGTAGATTCTTGGTTTCCTTACCTGTCAAGATAAATACACCAGTGATCAAAAACATATGCATGATAGCTAAATACTAGGTGTGTCAGTAAAATTCCATGTTAAAATTACAAGTCAATCCATATGGGATGAATAAAGACATTTACCTTTCTTTTTCTAGCTCTTCTAAATAACCAGTGCTTTCTCTGCTTCCATTCATAAATCCTCTTCTTGGAAATGATCCCATGGGAACAGGACTGCACTCTCCTGAACGGCTTGACACAGACCCCTCCCGGCTCCCATATGAACGCACTGACACCTTTGGCCTTAACTTCACTCCAGGGAAGTTGGTACTTTCCAAGTTCAATTCTAGATAATGAAAAGCAAACATTTTCAGAGCTGAAGTTCAGCAACACAAATTTAAAAGATAATTCTTATCTTAATTTCTTATTTCCTGAACAAATCCATGATTTTTTTATGGAAACATTTTGCATGGAAATCCACAGAAGAACATAATGTGAATAAAATCCATCTTTAATGGTACACTTAGAGAAGACTAGTCATCTGACCAGATGGCCAAACTGCAATCCTGACAATCAGAACAGTATCCCCACAAGAGCCTGCCTGCCTCTTTCCCAGAGGACTTAAGAAACACGCACATTTTTACATAAATGTCATGTGAATATTTCTTGTGGCCCACTTCCTAATAAGCTTCTTTCTCAGAGATCCTGCAGATGCTTTGCTGTCACATAAATGATGAGAACACTGTTCACCATGCAGTACTTAAATGCAGGCATCCCCTATGGTATTTCTCATTCAGCGGTAGGGATAGTGGATGCATACTGGGTGTCAGTGGTATGGACTTGCTTTGTACATCTGATGTAAGGGGATGGTGCACATTCTAGCACATACTGCAGGGAAGGGGGCATCAATTTGCAGCCAGCCAGATACAATTCCAGTAACATGACATGCAGAGGGCAGGGCATGCAAAAAAGTTTAGAAAATTAGTGGAACTAATGCATCATTAACAAACAAATGTATTTTTTAAGAAGAACCAAATGAAATGAAAGTTCTACCAAAAACAGTTCATATGAAGCCCTGGGGTAACAGCAGTATAGCAATATAACTGCATAAAAGCACTATAGGAACTTTTTTTTTTTTTGGAGAATGTGTCTTAAAATGCTTAGTAACAATAACAGGCACCGAGACTATGCTTAACCATCAAAGTCAGCACCGGAAAGAAGATGCAGCTGAATTAGAAAATTTTTTCCCAAAGGAAAAACAACTGAGAAACAAATGAATGCACTTAAAACATAATCCTAGATTTACCTTTAAGTCGTTCCAGTAAGTCAATTTGTCCAGATGATGCCATTGCTTCATCTTCAATACTTCCTTGTAGTTGTTTCAGCACCTCCTGTAAGAAATTAAGCTTAATTAAGAAATCCTTACAATAAGAAACCATAAGGTAAATGCATCTCATCCTGTCCTCAGGTGCAGACTTATCTTAACAGCTACTGAGACACTGATGTAAACAATGTAAGCATGTTCCATGTAAGCAGTGATCATAATTTTAATATATGTATTAATATATAATATTAATGATGATGTATTTTATATCAAATGTATTTTACAGTATTTCCCCAAGCACTGTCATAATGTAAAGTATATCTTGCATAACTCATCCTCTCTGGTAGTCCAATCTATCAACCTACTTAAAAGTTCTCAAAGTGAATACCAGTCATCTCAAATTTACAGATGGAGAAACGAAAGCACAGAGAAATTGGCTAAATTTAAAAAATTGGTTAAAAATCCAAATTTTATTTTTACAAGGCTAACTTTAGGTACACCTAAGTTAGCCTTGTAAAAATAAAATTTGGATACATAACTACAAGTAACAAAAGTATCTTGAATACCACACTTTTTAATCCTCAAAGATATCAGAGCAGAAATAATACCCAGAATTTATTTTCTGTGAGGTCTTAGCACCACTGTAAACCAGCAAGGAGAGTCGTATTATTCTTACTACTACCACTGCTACTACCACCACCACACCTATGAGAAAAACACAAGATTCCTTCATGATGTCATATTATTTGGCTTATTACTACTACTACTACTACCACCACCACCATGCCTACAAGAAAGAGATTTAGGACTCCTTCATGCAGCTGAAGCTTCAAAGACAAGAATATTGTCATGTGCTACTGAAAATATGTATGATAAAATTATACATCTGATGGAACACACTTGTAATGCACAAAAAGATTCATAGTAAACAATGGTTACTACACTAAAAGAGGCCTGGAAGCATCTAGGTCCCTAATGCTCAGTGGCCTAAATTCAGGTAGAAAATTAAATGTAAGTTAGTGAATGCCTTTGCTGTATCATATGGGAGACAGATACATCAATAGCAAAAATAAATTGAAAAGACTGGCCACAAGGTAAAAGGACCTTACTGGAATTTAATATACAATTTTTCATATTGTGGCATAGAAAGTATTTTTAGAAGCAGCAACAGCTAGGAAATGAAAACAATTCTGAATAATGAGAGGTACTCCATACTTTTCACACATAGGCTATACATCCAGAATTGTACTTCTGTTCAGACCAGAAAACTAATGAATTTTAGACAATTTAGAAGATCTCCACATCGCTGTTTTACTCTAAGAGTCTAGCAAACCTTACTGTCAACATTTATGGTTCGTGCAATTGTACAGAAGGTGCCTTTTAAATGCATTTTGCTCCTTTCAAAGGAAACAAAATGGCATCTACAAGAAGTCAAGATATTCTTTAAACAAGGAAAGGCAAGTGCCCGCATTCACGTTTTAGTTTGGATCACTCTGACACCAGACTCCCATCTGCCCCACTAGCTCTACTTCAGTTTGCATCATAGGGTGATCTTGGAGCGTGAACCGAATTCCTTTACTGTAGGAAGATCCCCCGAAATATTCACGGAGTCCTCATGGAGGTAAGAGTGAACTTTCGTAAAATGACATTTATTAGCTTAAAACAACACACTTTTATAGGGTTCTACAGGGTTCATGTGGTACAAACAAAACTACTATTGGCTTAATTAACTAAATATCACCCATGTTGCCTTATAATTGGTTATAGGTGAATTTACTTCCGCATTCATGCCAGCCTCGGTCTCTCCCTCCTTCCGCTCCCAGGATCAGTCTCTCCTTACTTCCGATTCCACGTGGCACTTCCTCCCCACCCCCGTGGCCAGCCAATCCTGTTGAACATCCTCCCTTCTGTTTACGACCTTACTGTTGTTTCTCATTCTTAACCTTCAGGGAGACTTCAAGGGCACTGCCTTCAGGGCTACGGGCTGGGTTGTGCAAGCAGGCCTTAAGTAAAACATCATGCCCTTGCTCTGCCAAGATATTCTCTACACTTTATGATTAAAACAAGCCAGCAGTTATTCCCGAGACTACTAACAGGCATTCACTCTGCAGCACCCGGCTGGAGCTAGTCCAAAACAAAAATACCCTGAAACATATATAGTATGCATGGTGGGTCTTCAACATAATTCATCCACCGATCTGCTCTTACTGCACTACCTCTAAGTGCTGGCACAGCCTTTAGGATCGAGGTTGGTGTGATAAAACCACTGCTCTTGGAAAGACATGTCCACTATGGTTGTGCTTTTAAGCACATGCAAGGGCATCCTCATTATTTGTATGGCCCAGCCATCTCGATACATAACAACTGCCTTGTCATCAAAGTCTGACAAACGAGTAATGCAGTGTTTTTCAAAGCAGGACTCCTACATTATCCGATATAAGGACAGATGACATTTGCGGACAGCAGTCTTAGCTTAAAAGCCTAAAAGGGCAATGTGGATATGTGAAGTGGTCTTGGGAGTTTTGCAGCCTTCTGAAAGGCCTGTCAACTCAGACAAATTCAGAAATAACTAACTAATCCCTTTCCCCTGCAAACAGCACCTCAGTGCAGCAGAAAAAAACCCAAACAACTCAAACATCCGACCCCTCTTCCCGTTCCCTTCTTAGAGGCCTCTTTCTCACCTCTCTTCATGGCAGTTCTGCTCTTTCAGAAATTGTATGTTCAGCATACTTTCCCACATAAAGAATCTTCCCTCTTCAAAAGCCAACATAAACAGCAAAGTGGAAATACTATCTATCACCCTCTCCTGTGCTACCAAATTACGTGACTGAGGTGTCCAGGCAGCTAGGGACTGCTCTTTCTGAATATTGGTAACAGTTAAACATGAGCATGCTGGATCACCTTTCTCAGTTTTCTCTGCTACAAATCATTAATTTAGGTTGTAACATTTAGTTTTTAAATTATCTCCTTTTCAAAGCATATGCCTTTTTTCCAAGAGAGTAGGTAAAGCGTCCTTTTCTGTATTTTTCTACCTCTCTTTTCTATAATACCATTGCTAATGGCTAGTACCAATGCCATTATGAGGCTATGACATCAATTTCAAACTCAATCACAGCACACTTCAAAATCTAAGCTGATGAAGCAGACAAAGTTAGAGAGGGAGATGCAGCCCCTGGGCCATTTACTGGTGGAAAATGATGGAGTGAGCTAAAATATCATACTAGGAAATTTGCAATTTTACTTAAATAAGTTTTCTGCAACAGCCCATTTGGAGGAAACATTGCAATTTAGCTATTGTTGTGATAACACAAATTTTTATTTATTCACTAATATGCACTTCCTCACTCCAGGACTCAACACTAATGCTGTTTATGTGCAGTTATCCCATTTTTCCCCAAGATTAATACAATGCTCTGAAATAGTACTTTTCAACAATAATTTTATATTACATTTGATATGATGTCTGCTAAATAGTGTAAAATCTTCTCTGTCTATAAACGTGAATCAATTTAACTAAAGGCAAATTAATACTCTGTTTAGTTATGCAAGTTTGAATAAATATATTAGTAGTGGTTTACAGCATTATTCTAAGCAAATTCTTTACTGATTTAGTAGTGACTTACTGAAACAATACACAAATCTAAGTGTATCTATAAGGAAGGCTGCAGTTTTTTTCCTGTTCATTTAAAGAGTGTAAGTCTAGTTATTTTAATGGTCTCTTAAATATAAACAAGTTTATCTTTTCCTACTGCAGAAGTACCAAAGAATGCTTTTGGAAATGGAGCTGGCCCCGTGACTCATGATTTAAAGAGGTTTCTGTCTTCAGTCTCTGGACTGTGAAGTACGGAAACAGTGTCTTTTTTTTTTTTTTTTACTCTATGAAATATGTAGTCCTGACCTTACAACTGCTTTATGTATAATTAAATAAAAAAGATCAGGCCTGTCAGCAAGTAACAGGAAACTACTGAGAAGAAAAGCACCTTAACTAACAGTATGTGCACACAGCTAAGTGGTAAGGATTGTAAATATAACGGCTTAAGGGCTGTGAATTTACTTAAACTGCTAATAAGGACAGGAATCACAGAGGAACAATGCTAACAATGTCAGATTTCAAATCCCAGTGAGTTATGATTTAAAAGTAATATTCAGTTTCTGAGAACTGTAATTATAAATACTAATATTTCTATTTAGAAATATTTTAAAAGATGGTATCTGTAAAAAGACGTTCTGGTTTAGACATATACCTCTTCTCTGGCAGGAAAAAGAGCACTGATGACAATTCGGGCAATCTGGTAAGTTTGGTCTTCTGTAAACACTACTCATTTCCCTCCTCCCCCACTTTTTAAACAGAGTGAGCTTTATTATTTGCATGTACTTTTCTAAAAGTTCTGTGTATTCAGCAAATGAAAATCATCATAAAAATTAAATATATAATATTGCTGGTAGCAGTATGCCAGATATATTCACAGGCCAGTATAAGCCGGAATAGTGTAATTCAAAAAGATGTTCTGAAATTTACTGGACCTTTCAAAGATAAACATGAGTCTACATTTAAAAGGATTTCCAACAACAATTATTCTGTCAATCAATTTTTAGTAAGACACTCATCATCCCTGTACCTCCTTTTTAAAGAGTAACTATACTCAGGCCTGTGTGAAGAAACATTCCTGTCATCTATCTATATATACACCTAGATTTCACTGTTTGTTTCCTTCAGTGTTTGTAAACAAAATCTAAATCGACTTTTGCTTCAGTTTAGGTTTTTTAGGCTATCCTTACCTTAGTTATCACTATATTTACAACATTTGAGTATAAAACCAGGTTTAACTCCACAAATATAGAAACTGTTTACAATTTCAGACAGTAATTTAGCATCTATCTTAGCACCATAAAAGATGGGAATATGCATACTGAATGACTGAGAAGTATTATTTTTATCCAAATCAGCACTATTTTTAAATTAGAGTATTTCTGACAGCATTTGCACTCAGGTTTTTAACCCAATATGCTGAAAACTTAACATACAATTGCACTCTAAACTGAAAGTGATTTTTGAAGTTCAACCCACTGTTGCACAGTTTCAATTATTATTTGTTTAAAAGGGCAGAAAAAACCCGTAACATATACTAAAAGTACATCCATCACTCAAATTCAACAAAAACATTAGATGCCACAACAGCAGTGAGGGTCACAGACATTAGAACACTATTTTCTGTGCATTTATAAGCAGCATAAACTCATGTTCAAGGTCTTAAATGGCCCTTCCTAACTATATGAACTTGACAGTGCCTTAATACTATCATACACGGTACAACACTCAAAGGAGCCCAGTGAGAGCTATGGAAGAGGTCCTTTACTCCTACACATTTTGGCAAGTCACACTGCTGCTTAATCAAGCTTGGTGGGAGCCCCTGTAATTGCCTGAAGTGCCAAGCAATCGCTCTGGTTGTTCAACCCTATAACCAGGCCCAAGTGATAACAGCAATGATGACAGCACGGCTGACTGAGGTGAAACACTGGAGCGACTCAACTATTAACCTTGCAGAAAAAGGAAAGCGTTTGTTATGTGAAATGATGTTGTTCATTTTAATTTGAAACAATGTCATTTTCCAAAATAAAAAAATATTCGCTTAGTGCCACCATGCTCAAGAGCTGTCACTTGCTGTAACCACATCCTGAAGTCAGTACTAAGTTTTTAGTGCAAGCCCACTGTCAGAACAACTAATGTTATCTGGTTTTATACTCCGAAAGAATGCTGTCTGAAGTAATTTCAGTAACTATATGCATCACCAGTTCAATTCACCTGAATTCTGAAAATAAATAAATAAAAATTTTTTATTCCATTTTCCAATGAGTTTGGATTCTGGCAGAATCTTTAGAATTGCAAAGATCATGCTAAAAATATAACTTATTGAGAAATCATATCAACAAACTTAAAAACACACAAATAAAACAATATAATGACACTGCTGCTTCTTTACAGCATAAATAAATACAGTTTCAAACACCTGTATTTTTTAAGATGCTAAATGACTTTTAGAATCACATTTTTAGTTCACATGAACTTTAAAAAAGCATTATTCGCAAATGTCTGACTGCATTAGTCATTGAAGAGAAATTTCACAGAATTAATAATCTGATTCAATTTGTAAAATTCAGCTCAGCTTATTGAGTTTCTTCCACTCACACATTAGAATTTATGAAATAAGCAATACACATTAATATCTTCAAAATTACTTTTTTTTTTTTTTTTCAGAGGATCTATCCATTGCTCTATCCCTTGCATATCTACTTTCCTGCCAGTATTCTTCCCCCCCTCATCCTGATGTGACAGTCTCCCTTATGTGCTCTAAGACTGATATCACCTCTTCCCTCTTGAAAGGCACGGCTGCGCGGGGCACCGTAAAAACACTCTGCATGTGCAAAATCCTGCTGAGAGCAAGGGAATTAACTTAAGAAGGAAAATGCAAGTTCACATTAGGAAAAAAAAAAGGGGGATGGGAGGAAGGCAAAAAAAGCATATAATGGTTCCTATGCTAACCATAATTACCATTTTCCCTTTAAAGACTTGAGCACTTACATGTTGGGAAAGGATGTATTGAAATAAAATGGAAACCAAATATATACTGGAAAGAAAAGATATCCATCATCATACTGGATGAATTAACACAGTACAGGTTATAGAAGCTCAGAATGCAGCACCTATTCCACAAATATACAGGCAAGGAATACTACTGCCTTTCCTCCCAACTTGTTCACCAAACAATGCACATGTTGAAAAACAGTAAAAAGTAATATTTTCACAAGTGGAAACCAAAGTCATTATAAATTCATCCTCAAAATAGGTATGGTCAACGTCAGTGGAAGACTACTAGGCAGCAACAGGATCGTAGCTAGTACTCTGCCAACTTGCCCCTAAGAGTTAATTGTCCAGATGAACAGCCTTCATGTGTAAGCTACCCACAGTTCATTTCACTCAACTCTAGCTAGCCATTGTCATGTACACTAGGACTGTTCGTATAGGCAGTTAAATAAAGCAAATATGAAGATTTCAGGAAAAAAGTAGAAAGCTACTCAAAGAACAAAACAAAGTGTCACCACATTCTGTCCATTTTTATCACACCTGTTGCGCAGAATGAGACGATTACAAAGCCAAAAAAGGCTTTCACCCAGAGCAGGGGTATATGCACATCTACTGTGCAAATGCTTATATGGCCAACCATTTGGAAGAGGATTTGACTTTCAAAATGTCAGATCCTATGCTACTATTACATTTTCAAAGTTCCACCTTATTAAATAGGTATAATGTGAAATCTCTACAGCTAGCTGATTTATTCCTGAGCACAACAAAGACAATTAGCTTGCAGTGGATTTTTCAAATCTGTATTATTTCAGAATACGAAACATAATCAGATTTTGAGCACTGTCCGTCCAAGATGCCATAGTGCTATGCGAGATTATCTCACAATTCTTACTGAATTATCTCCTACTAGCTCAGCTGTCTGCAGATAACGTTTCAGATGGTGACCGCAGTCGTGCAATTTCCATGACGTATGCAGCGCACTCAGAAAGAGACCACAGCTCACTGGCTAAGAAATCCAGCTAACAGAAGAGAATGGAATTTTAGTTTAGTCTTAATACTGTAAAAAAACTTAATATTTTTCATAAACATATTTTCCGGAAAAAAGTTCATTTTTTTTCCTGCAGACTGCATTTCTCTCAAGAAGTAACTTTCAAGAGAAACACCTGACTCTCTACAGATCATTATGCACATTAAAATCTGTGTTTAAAGACATTGGCAGGGATAAATTAGAAAATAACACTATTTTATACAAGGGTATATTTTCGTCTTTACTGTGAGCATTGAGCATGCTAAGTTTGGAAGGGTTTTTTGTAGAATAGGTAAAATTGTATCACAGGGTGTACAAACCAGCCAAAAAAAATCAAGGTGGCATCATCTACCTTAAAACCAGCATTTCCTTAACGTCTGAATGTGCAAACCCAAATAAAAAGCATTTTAAGTCCTTTTTCTTGTGGTATTTTTTTCATCTAAGGAGGAAGTAATGTAAAAATAAACTATTGTGTAAATTACTACTTTTTTTGGTAGTTTACTGAATCACAAGGTTTGTTAGCGCTACAAGCAAAGAACAGATCTGGAGTCAGATTCATTGCAATGAAATTGCAATGAAAAAAGCATTGAAAACTGACACAAACAAGAACTGCAGAGAAATTTCTTTAATTTATGCCTTTGACTCATTGATTCACTCCCATAGCTTCCTTCTCAAAAGCAGGAAGCTTACTACACAAACTCCTCCTTTGCTACCGCACCTTGAACCGTTCTTCAAAACACTTCTAGTTCCTTCTATATTTCCCTTTATTATCTGCTGTAATTTATGTTCCTGCTTTAAGCTTCCCTAAAGCTGGGCCACAGCAAAATTCAGTGGAATATCAAAGAAATCAAGACAAAGCCTCAACTGTTTGCCAGATAGCATGCATCAAAACAAGCTTTAAAAAAATGGAAGTGTAGAGAAGACAAACAAGCTCTGTTAAGTCAGCAGAGTGCACGGTACCATACAAATAACTCCTAAAAGCCAGGAGTATGAAAAAACCTCCTTAACTTTGGTCACATCAGCCAGAATGCTGAAAAAACAGTAAAACAAAATGAAGTTGACTCATTAGAGTTGGCTGGGAGATGCGTGGAAACAATGCCAGGACAAGGGCAGATTGAACGCAGGCGCCACTTTCTGAGGTGCTCATTGCCATGCCAGTAACGCAAATGAAGAGCATGCTAGAAGGTTCTCATCAGTGGGTGACGCTCAGGCTAATTAAGGAGAGAAAATTTATGTTCAACTGTTGCTAATAGCAAGCAAAAAAAGAAGTTTCTTTCACTACCATCCATATCCAGGTAAACAAGATTCTTCTCCAAAAAGCTGTAAGTCAGGCATGCAAAGGCAGAACTAGGATGATGTGAAAAAAACAAATGCTGGAACTGAAGGTATAGAGTAAAAAAGTGGTAATGTGTCCACAGCTTTACAGTGGCATAGCTGACATCACAAGATCTTTATGATGCTTTGCAACTACTTCATAAATTGTAAGCCAACTACAGGATCGTATTTGCAACTTAAATTATACAAATTCTCTGGACACTGGTTTCCTAAAAAAAAATATATAAAAATAAAAAAATAAAATAAATATAAATAAAATAAAAATCCCCAAACCACCAAAACCAAAATCCGCCACCCAAACCTACCACTTTTTAATGTGGCAAAGGTATCCGAGTGCCACCTCACACAGAATTTTTGAAGTTAAACGCTCAAGTGGGATTGAGTGCACCCTCAGCAAGTTTGCTGATGACACCAAGCTGTGTGGTGCAGTTGACACGCTGGAGGGACAGGATGCCATCCAGAGGGACCTTGACAGGCTTGAGAGGTGGGCCTGTGCCAACCTCATGGAGTTCAACAAGGCCAAATGCAAGGTCCTGCACCTGGGTCAGGGCAACCCCAGGCACAAATACAGGCTGGGTGGAGAATGGATTGGGACCAGCTCTGAAGAGAAGGACTTGGGAGTGGTGGTGGACGAGAAGCTGAACATGAGCTGGCAATGTGTGCTTACACCCCAGAAGACCAATAACCTTATCCTGGGCTGCATCAAGAGAAGTGTGGCCAGCAGGTCCAGGGAGGGGATTCTCCCCCTGTACTACCTGGTTTGAGAAAAGGCTGGCCTCATCGACTGAGTAGATGTCTCCATTTCCTACTCTACCACAGGCTCTCTGGATTTCTTCTTCAGGCATGGGTGTCCAGGCTGCTGCTGTTACCTTCCCTCCTCCAGCCCTGAAAGCCCCTCTCCCTCTATATCACAATGCTTTGGAGCTCTAGAGAGGAAAATTCCATGTCCTCCTCCACCGTTCTTAAAGGAACATAACCCAGCTGGGACAAAAGTAACAGACCCAAGAGCAAACACTGTCCTTCACACACTCACACAGACCAAATGCCAATCCACAGTAACATCCCACCTCCAACAGCAGGAACCTAGTGAGGATACATGAACAAAACGAAACCTACTGTTCAT
The DNA here is from genome assembly GCF_000700745.2 of Antrostomus carolinensis. NCBI lineage: Eukaryota > Metazoa > Chordata > Aves > Caprimulgiformes > Caprimulgidae > Antrostomus > Antrostomus carolinensis. Next base: position 29,127 of record NW_010320034.1, read on the forward strand.
TTCTCTTGTATGTCCTCTTCCCAGCTGCCACCTGGCCTTGACTTCCAGGCTTCCTGAAACCATGCCTCCAGTGGTACTACCTCCTGATCAATTCTTTTGGTATCCAAATGCTCCTATGGCAAAGACTTTTATGAGAAACGAACCTTGTTTTGTTTGTTTTCCACTTGGTATCTCACAATGTTATTTGAAGTCCATCAGATCTGGTACTGAGGAAGACTAAACACTTCCTATTAACTTTCTTCATAGAGAAACTTCAGGATCCATGAACAAGCAAGAAATTACTGGCTGACAAACTGATGAAGACTTTTGACAGAAGGGAAATAATTTGCCTGACTACAATTTTAAGTATCCATATCTCATGACGACTCCAGTAAATGATTTATCCTCTCTGTTAAGCTGCAGTCTGCTCTTTCTTTAAAGAGAAAGGGCCCCATACCTCAATCTTCCCCACTGCTGAAGTAGAGAGGGTGGGAGAGGTTATACCTTACAGTTGATAGTTCAGCAATTTCATACTCAAGTTGCTTTTGAACACTTGGGTTACTATAATTTATTTCTGACATTTCACTGGATCTGTTTTATCCCTTTGTTCTACTAGTTTTATTGTTGGCACTGAAATTCAAGACAGGGCCACTGAGATGATCTCTGCACAGGAGGGAAACATCCTTCAGCTCCATATGAGCAACTACTGTGGAGATAACACAACACTGGTTTTGGTTCATGAAGCAACTATTATCCACTATGTTACATCTGACTTGACCTCTTAGCAGAAGTAACAACATAACAGATAACTCAGATCACTTGGAAACCAGATTTCCAGTGACAGTTCTGGAAATGATGCTAATACTCTAATGAGTAAAGGGATGCACAAAGAAAGGCTTATCATACTAAATTCAAGGTTCAAATACAAACTTCTCCAGTTACACTGCAGTTTGCTTATTCTGTGTGGCCTACTCACTAATAGCAATTCCAGATCAAATATATCTATTTTAACATAAGCATTTCTCTTCTGTGACTGAATGCTTTGCTTTCAGAGCTTAACATAATTTTTTCTTTTCCCCTGTATGCCTTGGTGAAACATTTCCCTGTGTGTGATGCCAACTAAAAATCCTTTATCTGCAGATAAAAGGAAAAAGGGAAAAGGCAAGATGAAGCTAAAAACACTCTCCCCTTGGAAAGAGATGGTAAAATCCTGTTATATGACAGAGTAAGTATCCCCAGCAAAATGTTGCATTTCTGGTATCTCAGAAGAAAAAACTGTTGTTAGATTTCTGACGATCATATTGCAAACATGGGTATCCATTAAATGTATTTATCTACCATTTACTTCAGGAACCTCATATACAGATAGACAGATAGATACACACTACAGAGTATATGGGCAAACAACAAAATTGTTAAGCTGTACGTATCAAAGGTTTCTGTGAACATGTTAGGCTTCAAATTCTAATTCGCAAGCACATGGCTTACCATGATCCATTAAAAATTCTTGAGTCAGTTACAGAAGTATCTCCTAGCACCGTCTGTGCTTTACAATGAGGATCATTAAACACTGATGATCAAAATAAAGTAGATTTTCAAGGTTAAGTATAAAAAAATAGTGGCTAAACAGACTGTATGACTATAAAATGAGGTTTGGTGAATTAAAAGAAAATGTGATCACCTGCTTAACTAATCAAGGAGATATCTGATAAAAATAGTCACACATTTGAAAAAAAAGAATCCTTCTACTGACATTTTAAAGCAAACCTTAATATTTAGGTAAGGGTTATAAAGGGCACCAAGAGTAACTTAAAGTCTAAATTCCTAAAAAAAGGATGTGGAACTGCTGGAAGCAGTACATTTTTCAGATTCCCTTTTTTTAATGAAACAGACAAGCTCCTGTAACTTTTAAATTGCTAACTTGCTAGTCAAGCTGCTATTCCTGCTACGGATTTGTATATTCATCCCTTTAAACAGTCATAAAAAGATACTATAGGAAGTTATATTTGCAGATAAAATAAAATGCAACTTAATAATATTTAATTATAAAATCACACTCAGTTCTATTAAGATACAAGCTTTCTCATATTCTTACAAATCCATCATGACAGAAACAAGATGAAAAACAGGCACCATGGCATCTTCTTTTTCACACCTTTTACCTTTAATTCTGATAATGTAATAATTAATAAACCTCACAAAGTATGCATAACACTGCAATAAATCTGGGATATAATATTCTATAAGCTTAAAATTTATCTTGCAGCCACAATAATTTATCTTAGCTTAACATTGTACAAACACACTCAAAATCAAAAGCCTCAAAATATCTTAGCACTTGCTTTTTTGTTTAGTCAAAATCCATTCCAATCAAACTTAATAGCGTCACAAGGTTTATTGCCCTTCTGTCTCATTAGTGGAAGAAACCCACAAACACCACCCAAATCAAAACCAAACCACTCTTTTCACCTGCACTGGACATGACAGTAACTAGCTCTCTAGGATTTTGTCCATAAACCTGAATTCCTTAAAACAAGCAAACAAACCAAAAATACCCATAGAAAATTATTAAAACTAAAACCTTTATATGAAGACAAATGATCTGCTAAAAACTCCACCCTCCACAAAGCAAAAAAATCTAAAAAAACCACCCCCATGAATAAGCAGCTCATGATTTTCTGAGAACAAGAGTTTAACCATTGCCTTGTTTCTTTACAGTGTGTATTAGCTGGTCAGAACATTTCTCAAAAAATTTAAAGAAATCTGAATCAGTTCTACTGACAGTCTTTCTATTTTGATACAAGTGGACACAATACAAAGGACATTAAGTAAGCTGGAAAATCATATGCAGAATATAATTTTAAGTGTACTATATAAAGACGAAAGAGAGATCTATAATAATGACGGCTTTCTTGAACAAGATAACACACATTACTCATTTACTGTAAAATCCAAGTACTCGGAGAGTAAGTGTGGAAATCAAGCATGACATTCTTTCGCTATTGAGTACTTGAAGTTAAGTTACATATCCTATTTCCTCCACCTTTTATACAGGGAAAAATGCTGATATGAATTAGCTATGACATTTAAAAAAAAATAAATCCATCCAAAACAGAAAAATACTTGTCTTCTACAAGAACCAGGCAGGAGAGTCTGACAAAGTCTCCTACATTTACATGTACAAAGTAGTACAGCTGATATTGGGACTGCTTTTTGTCTCTTCATGAATTTTACAGGTTTTCAATTCAAATAAACATTAATTTTTTTCTAAATTTGTCCACAGTCTGTGTTCCATGCAGTGAATGTTACTATCTACATCTAGACACTCAAACAATTTTTCTTCCTTTAAGGGACATCATCATTATTTCACTGACCATCAAACAGCACATACCAAATGATTGTTTTTCATCTGACAGTAAGCCACTACTAACAACTGAATTTCCCAAGTTAGTCATAATATTCTGAGGGATTTCTTTTCTCTGAACAGTTAATCCCTAGGACACCACAAATTAAAAACCAAAGTGGACATTTTTTCACTAATCATTTTAGCACCCCCGTTGTCACATTTATCTTTGTTTACTCATCATGTTGTTTTCTGGTCAGCAAATGGACAATTTTCACTTTTAACTATGAAATTTAGCTTTACACATGAAGCAGTCAGACATTGTTCTTATATAGGTCAGTAGCAGTTTATAATAAATACATGTGCAAGATGAGCTCATGTTAAGCTTTTAATTCCAGTATGAATACCTTACATTTCTGAAATGGAGCGATTAGGAAGATGAGGCACACTCACACATTTTAACACTACTACTTCCAAAACAAATTACTTTAAAGATACAGTATTGTCTTTAAAATGCCCTTCCTAATTACTGTCTTTTACAACAGATTAAAAAATATAAGGCAAAAGAGGAGACACAAGAAAACACAGTAACAGTCCAAAGAACCACTGTGAGACGGTTTGCACTAGGGCACAGAACAAAATTCACGGTGCAAGAACAGTGATGTTTGCCACACAACCACAGTCTGTTTTTCCCACCGCTTCTTCCCTTCTCCCACTAGTATTTGGGATTTCACTTGGTGGGAGGGGCTGCTTGGGCTCTGTAACACTTAAATGCTCCCAAAGGATCATTAACTCCAAAACATTTGGAGTGTTAATTGCCACTTTTCTTGTAATTATCCCTAATCACTGGAACCACGCAAACCAAGCAGTTTCTTTCAGTGCAACAAAGCCACTGCATACATTGTCCAAAAACTTGCAAAACTAAAATTATCTCCTGTCTAAAGAGGATCCTGCAATGATCACCATCTAACTTCACCCACAGACTCCAATCAGACTCCAAGATCATCCTCATACCATCCTCCAGATTAAAGTCAAAGCTAGGTTTCAACCCCTTCCAAATGGATCTGAAACAAACAAGGGAAAAAAACAGCTTCTTGGTTGAGGTGCAGGAACAAGCACGCCTGAGGAACACAGTTGATTAGGATTTCTTCACAGAATATAGATTGGAAAAAAAAGAAAATCAAATTACTCTGAACAATGTCCTTCCCACCCATCCCCCTAAAATGAAAAGAAACAATATGAGTTTGAGTTGGACTCTGCTAGGGCAGATTCCTTAAATCTAGAATGGCATTTCAGGAGACAAAGATGCAACATCTACTCTGAACATGCTCATAAGGACTCCTCTGTGGAGGGTGATAAAGCCACTTTCTGTCTGGTGGTCTGCCAGGTTTGAAGTAAGGACAGAAAGGTGGGACAAAGGGAAAAGAGACATTTTCGCTTTTCCTTTTTCAAACCATGAGGAAGACTACCTCTCCTGTTCCTCCCTCCCTTACTTTAGACTGTAATGACAAGGAGGGGAGTTATTGACAACTTAGTATTAAGAAAAGCAGTATAAACTAGCTTTCAGATACATAGCTGAGAATAAAGAACCTTTTTTTTTTTTCTCCCTCACAGCTGCTAAAGCCAACCACTGTTTCAAGTAGCTGCTGTAAAGGACTATAATTTCATTTCCATTTAGGTAGCAGAGCCATTTTCATTTTACACTGCAATGGAAGGAACAAATGTATCTGAGAAATCTGTGCTTCTTCCCAGTGTTTTAAGTAGTGACAGTGCTTCAGAACACAAGAAAATTTTTCACCTTACAGTGAATATATAGGTCACAACCTACAGGCTGGAGGAAAAGAAAGTTCAGTTCAAACTATTTTAATTGCCATATTTATCAGATCACCACATTTTAAAAAATACTAGTTATAAAGGAACAGTAAGTCTGTGATAGAAAGATTGGAAAGCAAGCAGATGGACATACAAATGTTTAGTATTCAGAATATGCCTACCCTATACAGGAGTATATGCAGAGATACAAACAATTTCTGAGCCATATTACATGAGGTACCAAAAGCAGTCTGGTTTTGCTGGCGGTTGGCAAAAAGCAGCAGGATTTCTCAGCTTAGGAAGAGCACTATATTAATGCAGCTATAATGCTTGTAAAATTCTGCCTCACTCAGTGTCATGGATCACACCGATGCAGCCGCATATGTTTCTTCCTACTGACCAAAATCCAGCTAAATTCCAGCTGAGCCTAGTGTTTCCTGTTGGGTAGGTGGCTCTGAAGGCCTCCACCTAGCCAATGAACACCAGATGGACGGATCTGGGTGAAATTATAAAGTATGAATTTAGGCTTTGAGAGAGGCTGTGGTCTTGTTTTAAAATGAATTTTTCCTTTTCGGATGTTAAATATTGTAATTGTAGTAAACTCAATAATTTTTAAACTTACCTTTAAACACTGAAAACCTCCAGTCTCTCCCATGTTTTCAAGAGCTGAACAATACTTGCTTTGTTAAACTACATCAGCAGACTGGACTTCCTGCTGGTTAAGTACAGCAGTGCTAAAATGGTAGCGCTTATCATGATACACCAGAAAAGAAGCTATAAAAACTGGAATCTGTTTCTAAAAAACCTCCTTTGAAATATTTCAATTTTCAAATAATAAAAAAATATTTCTTCACTAAGTAGATTTCATAGTGTTCCCTTACACAGCCTGGAAAAGGACTTCTGTAGGAATCTAAAAGCACACAAAACTTGAGCAACTACCAGTCTATGACACAAACAGCAGTAACAGAAACACTGATGCACACAGGCACAGAGCCTGCAATACCTTCATATTAGATGCCTCCGTTTCCAGTTTTGTTAGGTGATTTGAGTTATCCTCTAGCTCTTGTCGCAGGTTGGAGTTTTCCATCTTTAATGCCTCAACTTGCTTTAACAACTGATCATATGAAGCTGCAGCCATCCTGGGCTACCCTAAGCCCTAAAAAAAAGTAAGAGAAATATTAACTTGAAACATTTTATTAAAAAAACTCCAAATTTATCTAACCATAAAATTCTATCTCTCTACTTCCCATTTGCCACTCAACTTTCTTAACATTTAATTTAAACCCATTAAGCCAAACTCCTAATGCTGAGAACTATCGCCAGTTCAAAGCCTTTTTTCAGTGGGCTTCCATTTGATACACATGATCAAATGAATTAAAGAAGTTTATTAACAATTGCATTAGGTATTAGGGGGAGCCAGAACACATGACAGAAAATCATAACATCATACAAAAGCATCCTTATTATTTGTATTTGAATTCCAACATTGAGAAACTATGCACATAATACACCATATTCAATCGTTCTTTAATAGACAACATGCACTATCAACCATCTAAAAGATGTTGACTAACTACTTGTGAAACACAGATGTTCAAAATTCGTAGGAATAGCACACACCAAAGGAGATGTTGTATAAAAGGCAAACAGCAAACACTGAAGAATTTTAACAGGAAAAAAAAAGCATCCAATGTAGTAGTAATCAAGTCTTTTGTAAAAATTCCCTCCAAGGCCTAAAGATTAAAACAAATACACTTACAAAACTCCAACACAAGAAGTGGTCATATTGCACAGTCGAATAAAAAGATAAAAGGCCATTCTTGATATTAAGATATCCCATATTATCCCGGAACACCAGTCCTGGAACACCATCACAATTATTCAGCCATTACAAAGGAGAAAGAAAAATACTCCAATTTAAATTATAAAATTAAAATTGTTTCCCGCTTTCCAAACCAAAACCCATCAAAACTGTTCATCTAACAACATAAGGTAATTAAAACATGTCTAACCATGTCTAACCATGTTTGAAGCTCTTTACAGTTAAAGCTATCAATTTCTTATTCATCAGCCATTCAAGAGAATAAAAAGAAGCCTAGAACTTCATATATGTACAAATTACCCTTGTAGTGTCATTGCAGGAATTTCCTAAGTATGTGGTGTGTAACTCTAAGTAAAAAAAAATATAAAAAGCTTACAAGAACAACATTCCTTTTCATTGGTTACAGCCATACTTTGGAAAGGACAAAACATTTAAAAGCTCTTGTTTAGCATTTTCTGTGTATCCTCTCACTAAGCCTTTGACTCCACTGCTTGTATAACTCCTTATGTAACCAACTCTGCCCTTCCAGATGATTCTTAATTGAATTATCCAGCCTACTAAAAAATAGGTAAAATTATTCAAAGAGGTTTTAGTTTCCTAGTACAGGTTTTGAAAATTCTGTTTAATCTTTCTAAATTAAACTCAGTGAAATGTAAAGAAGAATATATACCACTGAAGAGAAGAATAATAACAAAAGCTGTAGGGCATTTGATATAACTAGTTTATTTCCTTTTCAAGAAGCAAGTCTTCACAGCCTAAGCACCTGACATCATCAAAGACAGGAGAAGGAAGAATCCTGCCACTTATGGAATTGTGATTTCCATGAGGCTACTAATAACCTGAAGAAAAAAATCCCTAACAAATTTATTTTTTCCAAATTTAGTCACACTTTACAGACCTAGTTTTTAGAGAAATAAAGGCAATCTGAAACATCTACTCTGCTTAGCTCTTTCATTATTTTAATTCATTATTAGTATGAAAGGACAGGCAATGATAAAAAATACCAAGTGTTTCCATTTTCTGTCCATGCTATGGAATTCTCACTCACAAATTTGGAATTTAAAATAATTAAGCCACATAAACTAGATGCCTACACACGAGGAAGAAAATGGAGAAAATTGAATGAGGAGCTACAGCAGAAAGACACCAACTACATATTCCTGATATATTAAATGCAAAATAAGCTTAAATGCACTTAAATAAGTAAAGATCCAGTTTCTGAAGAGGAGGTTTGGTTTGTTTTCTTGCCCTCCAGATCTAAGTTCCTAAGCTTCCTTTCATGTATTTTATTTTTATAACGTGGAAGTAGGACATCACCGCTAAAACAGCATTTTGCCTCAGACTAGGAGTCACTCTGATTTATTCATGTCAAACATCACTCTGTGGGTTTTCAGGTAAAAAAAAATGAGTTAGCTGATTACCACAAGCTGCATAACCCAAAGCATCTTCATTTTTTAATTAAAAAGATGCCCAAATGGGCAACAAGCAACACTGCCACAAGCAGAAACTCACTCCTTCTTGCCTGGCACCCAGCAGGAGCCACAGTGCCTGACAGCAGCTCTGCTGAGGCGTGTGCTGGAGAGGCGCCCGCACCAGCAGGAAAAAAAACGTCTGGATCTGCTCTCCGCTGACAGCTGCACCTCAGGATACCCCGCGAATCTTTAAGAGAACCTCCTAGTGGGCAAAAAACTGTAACTCAAACGTACAGCAAGGCAAGGTTTGGACAGACTGTGTTTGCAGTCAGTACATCCAGGCTGAAAACTGGACTGAAGGCTGCTGGTCTCACGCTAGCAGTATGCTGAGAGTCACCTAGGCATCACCTTCCAGCAATGTCTGCCGCCCCACTGGCTGAGGCATCTGGACTTCTTGGGTGCACACCGATGTACACCTACCTCCACAGCTCTCCAAGACAGTTCTCCTTTTTCCTGCCTGTAGAGGAAGGAATACCATATATTCAAGGAGAACAGTAAACTGCTTTTTAGAAATAATGGATCTCACCTACCTCAACTGCACCAAGGCATTAGAGAGCAGTGTAGGGGAAAGGGATCTGGGAGTCCTGGTGGACAGCAGGACGACCATGAGCCAGCACTGTGCCCTTGTGGCCAGGAAGGCCAATGGCATCCTGGGGTGCATTAGAAGGGGTGTGGTTAGTAGGTCCAGAGAGGTTCTCCTCCCTCTCTACTCTGCCCTGGTGAGGTCACATCTGGAATATTGTGTCCAGTTCTGGGCCCCACAGTTCAAGGAGGACAGGGAACTGCTTGAGAGAGTCAAGCACAGAGACACCAAGATGATTAAGGGAGTGGAGCATCTCCCTGGTGAGGAAAGGCTGAGGGAGCTGGGCTCTTTAGCTTGGCGAAGAGGAGACTGAGGGGTGACCTCATTAATGTTTATAAATATGATACGGGCGAATGTCAGGAGGATGGAGCCAGGCTCTTCTTGGTGACAACCAGTGATAGGACAAGCGTCAATGGGTGTAAGCTGGAACACAGGAGGTTCCGCTTAAACTTGAGAAGAAACTTCTTTACAGTGAGGGTGACGGAGCACTGGAAGAGGCTGCCCAGGGTGGTTGTGGAATCTCCTTCTCTGGAAACATTCAAAACCTGCCTGGACACCTTCCTGTGTGATCTCATGCAGGTTCCTGCTCCAGCAGGGGGATTGGACTAGATGATCTTTCGAGGTCCCTCCAATCCTGAACATTCTGTGATTCTGTGATTTGTTATAGTGCCACATGTAAAACCTGCCTGAGTTTAGTAACAGAGCTGAGTATAAAAACTACACACAGGTAAGGAATCGTGCAAAGACAAGAACACACGAGGTAGGCTGAAAGTCAAATTGTTGGGCTGAATGCAGGTTGTTAGCAAAGCTCTCTTGTCACCTGGAAGCAGTGAGCGGTGAGAAGCAACTCAAGCCTTTCAGCAGCCAGCCCGCAGGGCACCCGGGCACTGCCAACACAGCACTGGCACAAGGAAAGCAAACACAACCCCCAGGGTTATCAAGTAATTTTAAAAAGACATTGGTAAGAAGAGACCTGACGAGCAAGCCTATGCTGCCTCAGCACTACAAAGGCTAGAACAACACAGCTACACTTTGATACTGGAGAGGGGAAAACACTCATGAGGGAAAAAATATTTATGTTAAAAAAAAAATTGACGCAGAACAAATGGCTATAAATCAGTCATTCATCAAGGTAGGCTGGCAACATCCATTAGAAGTTGTAAATTCAGCAACATCCTTGCCGAGCTCACTGCACAGAAAGGAACTGGACGTAGCATTTCAGAAATCCACTCTTACATTCCTAAACTGCAATACAGAATAATACTGTACTTATTTTCATATCTCGAAGACATTTGTATCTTTTTCTCCTGAAATAATCAAATGCCAAAGCATTTCACAAAAGACATTATTATTTAACTTTAAAATGGGGGGAACAGACACAGGTAATACATGACCACAAAGCAGCTTAGGCTTTCTGATGCTGAACACTGCAACACCTCTCAAGCACTTTGTAGAGTGAAATCACAAGGCTCCATTATACACAAGCTGTTCCATGTACACTGAGCTAACATCTTCAAAATTAAAATCTGCCTCTCTTCTAGAAGTAGTTTTTTACCAATAGCCTCAAACTAGACACGTAAGATCATAAGAGTTCAAGTCCTGAAACTAATCCTTGGATTTATGTTGCAAATTATTTGAGTACAACAAAAATGTCTTAAAAAAATTTAAACACAGAATTAATGACAGCAATAGAAATCAACTGTATCACTGCATCTCCTTCTAGTAATTTCTTAGTGGTGAAAAACTTCCTTGGGGAAAGAGACTCTCCTTGCCAGAGGTTCACAGCCACATTATCACCTCATTCACAGCAGAAGTCCAAAGGAAAGCAAGGAATAGTTCACATGTGGCCCACCAGCCTGAAGCTGTACCACTGCACATACACACACAAGCACATTCAAGATTCTCTGGGCCTGATAATAATAATAATAATAATCAAGATTAAACTACTCTTCTTCCCTCCCATGTGAAACCACTACAGTGATGGGTGGAGGCGAGTGGAAGGGAAGGAAAGAGAACCCTTGGCCTCCACTACCCATTTCACATTTTACCCAGCCCAAGGGAAAATGCATGACATGCAACACAACCTACCTTGGTGAGTACACTATTATGCTTCAGTCAAGCTCCCTTTTGCATTCTAATGGCATTTCTCCACAGAGTGGTCGTCATTCAAAAGGAGTAACAGAGAATGCAGAAACTTAGAAATTTAATTCCCTCACTGTAAGAAGCACCTAAAACCTAGGTTTCCTACTTCCCTGACCCATATTTCTCATCATTAAGAGGTTTCTTCACCATCTCCTATCAAAGTGAGGTGAAATTATGACAAGAAATTTCATCCTTTACTGAATCAGCACTTTGCATAAATATACATATGAAAGAAGAATTTCAAGCTGGATATAACTCTCTTACACACTAAAATAAAAATTAATGAGAAGCCTGAATTTATGCAAACACAGTTAGAATTTATATACACATTTTTCTACATTAAACTACATAATGTAGTTTTTAACTACATTTTCTACATAAAACTACACTACTACCAACTGCCCAGAAATCGGGAATTTAGATGCACTCTTTCTAATCTCAGATCCCAAGACATAGGAATAAACCACAATATTCTCTGAAAACCTAAAATTCCTTGATCAAAGACTTTTTCTTTGAAATCAATAAGCATATATACTCAACATGCCCTAAAGAGGTTCTACTTAAGAACTCCACCAGTTTGTGATGTATTAATTAAATCTCCTTATGAAAATATTTCGGACTCCCATTACTACTGTTTCATCCGTAAAAGCTGTTGTTACCAGAGCATCCTATTTTTATAAAGCAACTCCTGTAGAACAAATAAGTCTTAGTCTTTTCAGAACAGAGGCTAAGAATAATCTAAGATATAAAACCCTACCACATGTTTTTTAACAATAGACACAGAGACCTGGCATTGTCTATATGTAAAGTTAGATAACATTTTTAGATAACTGCAACCTATTTGTTTCAGTTTTGAAAATCTTCAACAGAACAATTTTTCTGCTACTCACAGTAACTGTCCAAGGGTAATGTTTTTGTTTTCTATTAACAAATAAGTTGTACAGTTATTACAGACATCAAAATCAATGGAAAAAAGTAAACCTACTTTCTACAATAAGGCCCAATCCAAAACCCACCAACTTCAACCAAGGCTTCTATGCATGCAATGGATTTTGGATTATGAACTCTGTTGAGAGTAGTAAATCAGACATTCAGCTTTTTAATAAGCAAACAGAATTCATCATTCTACTACCACCATCAGTAAGCAGATGGGCTCCTGTGCTCTGTAACTAAAGATTTTTCACCATGTAATCTATCTTCCTAACAAACAACTTGTAATCGTATCTGAAGTTCACAAACATCTACCTTATAATTTAGTAAGGTTGAAAAACACCATCAACTGTTGATTTCTTTCTAAATCTACAAATTTTACCCAACTCTTCAGTGCTGAACCCAGGATCTTGTCCTTATCATTCTTTACCCTTCTGTCAATTTTCGTGATTCGGTCCCATGTGACTAATGGGGAACTGATTTTTCAAGGACGTATCATAGTGAATTCAGGGAAAAAATATTTGTACTGTCATGAGATTTTTCCAATTAGTTTAGCTTAAACACATTTAAAACAAGATTTTTTTTTTTAAGCAGTAGGTCTAGGGTTTCTGTCTTGGAAGCGGTTAACTAATGCTGGAAGGGCTGCACTGGTGCCTGCCCCCAGCTGTCTGCCTTGCCCATCCCCACAAGGTTCCCACCCAGGGCTCAGCTGCTCAAGTGGCAGCTGCCCAAACCACTGCAGATTACTGACTACCAAGGTAATCTGAAATAGGTGTCAGTTTAACTTACTG
>NW_010320034.1:42023-44333 GCF_000700745.2 Antrostomus carolinensis
TTCAGCAGCTGTTACACAGCTATTTCCAAACCAGGGGCAAGGCTGACAGACTGGGCAAAAAATCCAGCCCAGCTGTTCTGAGGTAAGCCAGCCCCTCTTACTAACTTCAGCCTTAGATGGACCATTTTCATATAGTTACCTTTATCAACACACTGCAGACAATAAAGCGAGAGGGTTCTTAGCCATTCTCATTTGGAACATACCAAGCCATGCCAATTTGCATTAATTCAATTTCTCTGTTGACTGAATTCTGTATTGGATTTTGCATTACTTTGTTTGAAGCTTGTCTTCAGGTTAAATGGTTTATATGTAAATATCCTGCTCGTCCTTTTCCAACTCTGGCAAAATATCAGCACTCTTAACTGCTGTGTTTATGAACTTACCAAAAATTAGTATCTGGGCCAGGGATTGTCTCACTCATTTCAGTGCAGGGCAAGCTTTCCACTGCTGATTTAAAAATGTGTCTCCTTCACAAGCACTGTTTAAACTCTCCTTTCCTACTCACTGGAAGATACTCCATCAGCCTCAGATCATAAAAGCCCTCTTTCCAGACAGAGCAGGAAAAAAAAAAATTCTGCCTTCTCCAGCATCACACTGAACAACTATGTTATTTCCACCTGGTGATAAGTCGATGCTTTATTAAAATGGCTTTTGTTGCCAGCATATTTAATCCTCCTATCCCCACCTGCATTTAAGAACAAACCACACAGTTCTAGTCAGTAGCAGCTAGAATGGAGGCTATTTCGTTTGATTTTTCCTCACCTGGGCTATATGGGCAAAAAATACGAGGAGTCTGAAAGTGCTGTAAGGCTTTGGGTGGGTTAAAGAAGATTAAGAAAATAATTGGTACAGAATGAGAATTGCCCATGAGTGGAAGAGCAGATCTAGTACCTTCTCTTCATGTTCTCATTCGTTCTGCATTAGTATGCTCAGGTCATCAGAGAGATGCAGGAAGGACTAGAAAACAGTCAGCACAGAAAACTGCTCTTCATTAACCCATTTTAGGAACAAGGGCTCTGACATCAGAAAGTGTATTGCAAGTTATGTAATGCTACTCCTTTTAATAAATTTGAAAAAGCTGACTTTGAAAAAAATTGACAACAAAATATACCAAATGATAATCTCTACATTAAGTACCCTCTGAATTCCTAGGTCTTCTAGCCATGTGGAAAAAACAAGGGCCAGATGAAAAGCCGTTACTACTATTAGTTATCCTCATACCATGCGTGAAAGGGTTAGTCCCTTTAAAAGGAGGCCATGCAATTTTCTCTAAACCTCAGCCATATTGAGAGGATTTTCTTCTTAGTTTTTCTACCCAATTCTGCATGAAGGTTATCTTTGTGGTCAGCAGACTAAAAAACTGAAGTGTTACCATACCTGACCTTCCTAAATCCTTTTGACTGGGACAGTATGGTAGAGGGTTTTTTTTTGTTTTGTTCTTCCATAAATGAATTCATAACTTGGCAAGAGCTTCTGATCCATTACTAGATTTTGGAATACTTCCTTAAGTTCAATACTTGGCCTGGGCTAACCAACCAGAAGCAGAAGCATCATCTGCTGTTCCTAACCAAAACAGAACTTGGCTGAGGAAGGTTTGAAATAGTAAGTGGTCCATGTTCTCCGCATTCCTTAAAAGACCAGAAGAAGGAAAGACAAGATGATGGTCTGAATTCTTGGCTTGTGTTCCTCATTACAGGTCAAGTACGATGGAGGTCAAGTGTGTGTGTGTGAGAAACAGGAACAACCCCATGTTTAGAATTTTACTAAAGAATGCCAACAATCCCCAAAACATTCCTATAATACAAAAAAGAGCGAAATGAAGCAGTCATACATTTCAGGCTATGAACTGAATAAAAGCTTAGCTTTTATTACACTGCCAAGAAAAAAGCCCCACTTCTTCCTTTATAATTCTGGGTTGGGAAGTTCCTTAGCTGGTTAGTCATGCTGCATTCAGAATAAGACTGAAATTACAAAACACGATTTGCATTTAAATACTATATTGAACACAAAGCAGTCCAGACATCATTTGAGTCATAAATTATATTGGACCAGGGATGATTCACAAGCCTGAACACTCATTCTTCATGATGATCATCTTTGCTATTCATGGCTAACTGTGTATGCTCTCACATATGACTTGTTCCTGATTACTTTTATATTTCTCATAGTCTTTTAAGGATTAAATTCTAGAAAGGTTAAGCTATTAAAAAGTCTGAGACAGGTTTTTGTTTTCCTATTTTAACTGAAAACACAAATTAAACACAAAATTATTAACATTAAATAAATCAGCTTTAATTTTTAAAAAATTGT
>NW_010320035.1:0-11662 GCF_000700745.2 Antrostomus carolinensis
TGGAGCAGCTGGAATCCCAGTGCGGTGCTCTCCAGGCATGTACCTCCCAGAGTTACTACCAGAGGTCCCAGTTATATCCCCTTCTCACTTCCAATCTAGTTTAAAGCTCTGTCAATGGGCCTGGCTAATTCTTGCCCCAGGATCCTTTTCCCCTTCTGAGACAGGTGTGTCCCATCTTTTGCCAGTAGCCCCAGTGGTGTGTAAAACTCTCCACGGCAAAAAAAACCAAACCTCTGCCACCATGCTGAGCAGATCATTCACCTGCTCACAGTGAATACAGGTGCCGTCCCTGCACCTCTCCATTTCAAGTGAGAGGCTCCAGCACTCTCTGTAGCCAGGGACTTGGACAGCTGCATTTTTACGTTTGACCTCTGCCTGGGTCACCACATTTCTGTTGCCTACAACTTTTGGTTGGGTAACAACCATGGTTGTTCTTGTCTGTGTGGCTATTGGCTCAAGCCAGGATAGACTGGTGGACTCAGGCCCTTCCATCTCTGAGGCAAAGGCTGAGTCGCTGTTGTTTTGCTGAACTGCCGTGGGGATGGTTCAGCTCTGGAGGTTGATCGCAGACCTTGTAGAGGGATAGTGGAGGTAGGCAGCAGACTTTTGACATTTTCTACTCAGCTGCTCTCCTGTGAATGGTAGAAAACTTCAGCAGAGGAGAGAGGAACTTAGGCAGAAGTGGTTGAGGTGGAGCTCTCTAGAGGAGAGAGGAGCAGCATTTACTCTTTCATCTCCCATAGAGAAAGCCATGAGTATACCTTACGGAGAGTTATGTATCCCTCCAGAAAGTAGAGTTTTTGAGAGTTGTCTGGACATAGTGCTTAGGTACATGGTTAGTCATGGTTTAGGGGACTCGTCAATGTTAGGTTAATGACTGGTGTTGATGATCTTGTGGGTCTTTTCCAACCAGGCCAGTTCTGTGATTCAGTGATAATTGCTGACTGTTGAGTCTGAGAGTTGTTTTTTGTTTGGTTGGGTTTTGGTTTTTTTGTGGTTTGTTTTGGTTTTGTTTTGTTTTGTTTCGGTTTGGTTTGGTTTGGTTTTTTTCCCATTCCTATTACAATTTAACTACAAGTCTTCTCTGGAAATATGTTGTACCAGGACCGTCTTCTAGGTCTTGTATTTTGCCACCAGTAGCTTAAGCCAAAAATTTCAGAAAATGAGCATCCTTCACCTGGGATCATATTAAGGCCCACTGTACTTACTGTTCAATAAGTAGGTTCAGAGAGTCACAGGTTGGTTGAGGTCAGAAGGGACCGCTGGAGGTCAACTGGCCTAGCTACCCTGCTCAAGCTGATGCTGATCCTCAAACAGGTCCCCATGGACATAAAAACCAAATCTCTGTTGCCAATACTACTTCCACAAACAATTGTTGGCATGCATTATGAGTGATCTCCTCCTCTCTCCATGCTGGCAGGGCTGAGGAGAACATCACCTGGGTCCCCATGGCCCTGACTGCCATCCCCAGAGCTCTGTAGCCACCCTTGATACTCTCCAGGTTTTCCCAGCAGTATCATTGGTGCCTACATGTAAGAACATCAGGGGGTACTAGTCAGAGGGTCGGACAAGCCTTGGCAGTTTCTCCTTAACATCCTGGATCCGGGTTCCCCAGCAAGCAACAAACTTCTGTTGACAACACGTCAGGCCAGCGGCAAGTTACCCAGTACGGTCACTTGCTGCTTCCTCATGATGGCCTTGCACGGCTCAGGGTCAGCTGGCCTAGGTGCTGCTTTTGAAAGCACAACCAGTTTCCTCAGCCTTGAAGGAAGTGAACCTATGTTGTATCCTCTACCCTGAAAGGGATAGCTGCTCCAACATCTGCTGGGCAATGTGCCCGGCAGCATGTCACCACCACACCCACAAACATTTAGGCTGGTCTTAACTCAGAATAGGGCTCCTTTTTTGCATGCTTTTGCCCAGATTGCTGCCCTTGGGAACTGTGCTGTGGGCCTGGCTCTTATTAAGACTTCTCTATAGCACCAGCTAAAAGAGTTCTTTAGCCTCCCTCGTTGTGGAGTGCTTGCAACAAAGGCTCCCAGCACCATTGGCCAAGGGTAGTTGGCCAAGGTTTGAGGCTCCACTCCCTCTATCTGCAGGCCCAGATAGATAGCTGTCTCATTAGATAGTAATTCTTATTTCTTTGGAGATTTTAAATCTCATTAAGGGTAAAAGTTCTGCAAATTGTAGTACTGTTAGAGATGAGATATGTGTTACTGATTAGTCTCCTTCCTGAAACCCTTAGGAGACTAATTGTTGCTCATTGCTCTCTGTATGCTCTTCCATGTGTTCACCACAGATGGCCAATTGATCTAATTTGATGTCCGAGGCAGCCGCGGCTTCTCATGGCCTGGCAGATATTGATGTTTTGCAGCAATGTGATTACAGATCCTTCCCTTCTGGATTGCGTTTTGGCTCCAGGGGAAGGCAGACAGATCCTGCTACCCAGCCCAAGGCAAAGAGGGATCTGCGCAACCACTGATGGAGGGTGCTTTGTCTGCAGGGAGCGAAAAACTATGCTGCTTTTCATTGCTGCTACTCTTTCTCATTCTGAGAAGAAAGGGTTTGGATCTTTTAATAAATATTTGGATTTAAATACCTGCTACTTGTGATTGGAACCTTGGTTTTGATTATACAAGTTTTATGTCAGCTTTTAAGTTTTCAAGGTCTATTTATAATGAATCCCAGTCAAGGACTAATGCAGCAGCCAGATTAGGGTGCTTGATTTTAATAAAGACTACTCAGATTAGATAAAATACTTAAATAAAACTTCACAGATGTTGCTTTCCAAAAAGGAAATTCAGTCTTATATTTGTAGAAACATAAATTATAACTAATTTTGTGTCTTACCCACTAAAAAACTTTGCTTCTTTTGCTACAAAGTATTTCTCTTCCAGAGGCCAAATTCCCCACAAAATGCTGCTACAGGTAATGTTCATATCTTTTTACTTTAATCACTGCTTTAAGCATGGCAACTGCATTGGACAGAACCCAAATGTTCTTTGAAACTGATTAAAGTTTAATTGTACAGGGAAGAATAGAATTAATAAATGCCCAGCTGTGTTTCTTGATCTCTTTTCTGGTTTGTAGTTAGTGGAAGATAAAAAGATGCAATCACTCTTTAACCATGTAATTAATTTAAATATTGGAATAATTTAACATTCATGAATGCATCTCTCTTTCAGCTCCTCATTCTCTATCTTTGTTTATCTTATCAAAAAATCTGCAAAGTCTGTTGATTTCATCTATGTCCAGGTCTGTGGCTACAAAGGAAGGGACATAATTTTAGTTTTGCCATCAGTAAAATAAATATACCGAAATTTGTATGCTGGTCTTTGTTTTTGTGGACAAAGGAAAATATCAGTGGTTAATGATATCGGACTGGTTTGATTTACACTACTGATGATGTCTTCATTAGTCAGAAAAATGATTAATCTCCCCTTGCCACAGTGGTTGTTGTGCTTTCTCAACCAACCATTTTAATTTTCAGGTTGACAACCAGTCAGGAAGCATCCATTACAGATAATCAAAGTTTATGTGAGGTAGTTTTTTCCTCTAAAATGATGTGTGGAACTGGTCTGAAGTCTGGGGAAAGTTATTTGGGCTGTAATCTGCAGGTTTTGATGCTGCCCACCTGGCACTTTGTGTGCTACACCTACCTAGTTCTTCCCTGCCCTGGTAAATTTTACCTCTTTGTCCATCTTGTCAAGGTAAGTGGGAGAGCTGGGAGGAAGTCCATCCTACAAACCTGGTATCAGTGAGAGGAGGGTCCGCTGGGTCCCTGCCCTGGGCAGGTGCTGCCCTTTTGTCCTTAATGTGATTTTGGACCATGCCAGCAAAAACCCCACAAAACCTAGGCATGGTTTAGGAATTAGCATGGGCCAAATGCCATTCCAAATAAGCAGTTCAAATGTGCCAGGGCAAAATTCATGGTATGCTTTTCTTTATTGGCAGAGACACAGCCTCTGCTGTTTTTTTCTTGTGGGCTTGGTGGGATACACAGGACCTAAACCCTTCGGCTGGCTGCATATGAATCTGCCCTGGACCTGAAACTAGTAGACATTAATTAGTACTGATACTATCAATAAATTCTTCTGTGACATAAGGTTTGCTAGCTTTTCACTGGGACTTGTCAGATACAGACTGGAATCACAGCACCACAATATTTTGCAAATTCAGTGTTTCTGTGTGGTATGATTAAGGATCAGAACAACTCTACCAAGCCAGAAGGTGGGCGTTGCACTGCAGTAGGGAGGTAGAAATTCCACAGCTACTCCATAAATTAGAGATGATGATGCGAGGATCTGACCCGGGCTTTTAACTAGCTTGGGGCTCTCCACACACAGTCTGTGTGTGGGTGATCAATCTATCTTGTCTTGGAGAAAGGTGAGAAGTTTTGTTACCTTCAGTTGAAGCTTTTAATGACACTTCTTAAATCTTAAATCTCTCCTTCATGATGAAACTCATATATATGCATACACACAGATACATGTATGTACACATATATACATACACATACATGCATACATACGTGTATATATATGTATATATGTGTGTGTGTGTGTGTATATTTCCCTTAGGAAAAAAGACATCCTCTCATTGGATTGTTGGTTAGGTCACGCAGTTCAAATTGAAAGACAAGTTCAAGTCCCTGCCCTGAACCAGAGAGAGTGTCCAAAGGATAATGATTTTACTTTCCCACAAATTGACAGTTTTTCTTCCAGTGTAAGAACTAGCCCAGGTCATTCAGGAAGCCATGGAGACTTCTTGTGTGCACAGCATGCATGTGGAGTAAACAATGCTCTTCTCTCAGTGATTCAGTATCACCCTTGTTTGTTCTGCCTTCCTACACAGAAACAAAAAGTAATGCTTTCTTTTCAACTGTACAGTTTCAGTCATGTTTTAAGACTTTAGAGTATCTCACAATGCCTTTATTAAAGGATATAAAGATAATTGGTTTTTCATAAAACAAATTTAAATCTCTGGTTTTTGTAAGATAACACTACACATTCTTTCCTAACAAGGTCAGTGTATTTCCTGAGCAAAAAGAGAATATAAAACTTTTTGTTAGTTGGCTGGATGCTATATATGATTTTTTATTCTGGCATGAAGTTTACACACTCTTCTGTTGCATCTTTTTATTATATTTTTCTCTTTGGAAAATTATTTGCAAAATTGCTTTTGTAGTTTCTTCACTTCAGTTACATCTGGTAAGAAGAAACAAAAAATTGCATTTATTTGCTTATGGTAGTTCCCCCAGTCTCAAAATGTGTTGTTCTGCTCCCCCTCAAAAAAAAAACCCAAACCAAACCAAACAAGCAAAAAAACCCTAACCATAACAATGAAAAGAAGATTCTCACTTTATAATAGCAGTTTTATGTTTTCTCAGAGTCTAATATTTTCTGATGTCAACAGAAAAAAAGCAGCAAAGGAAAAGTACCATGTAGCTTGTAGTTTTAGGGGTTCTTTTTTTACTAAGAAAATAAATATTCAGTGTTTACTTCTGTCCACCTACTTTTGATTCAGATATTATCTTTTTTCTCTGTTTCTCAGGTTCTGAATGGACTTTTAGCATGAGTCCCTTAAGCACAGACAGAAATAATAGTTCACTTGTAAGGAAAATTGTATCCTACAACTTAGATCTGTTATTCCAACAACAAAAAAATTCTTCCTCTCTGACACAGTCAACTCTGTAGAGCCTTATCACAAAATACCCTGTATACAGAAAGGTTTGTAAATGGAGCAGGGTGGCAAATTATTTATCTTCTGAACAGCTAACATACTCATAGCAAATTTTTGTTTGCATAATTGTAGTGGCTTAATGCAGCAATTCCACTTAGCTGCTCTGGTGGTTTTAGGAAACCCGAGAGTTTGAAATCTACAGCTCAGAGCTTTGCAGTCTCTGGGTGTTAACTGTTTCCCCAGTCAAAAAAAAAAAAACTCCCTGGAAATGTTTGTGCATTAACACCATGTACTCCACCTCAGTGTTAGACATATACAAGAGAAGGTGGTATACATATACAAGGTGAAGGTTGGTCAGAATTTGTCTTTTTTCTGAAAACTTTAGCAAAGCTGAAAGAGAAAAGGACGCTTGACAAAAATTGGCTTTTTCTGAAAAACTGAGTGTCACTTTCCCAATGTTTTTGGCCTTTCTTCAAATGAAAACACTTTCCTGTGCCACTGACTGCCCTTATGATGGACAGCTGGACGAGAGCATGTGCCTGGTCAGGAGGCACTGCAAGAGATGCGCTCTGGCTGTGAGTATTCTCCTGTAATAAACAGTAAAGCCATAACCTAAATGAACAATTATTCCTACTGCAGTCCTGTGTAAGAATCAGATACTTTTGGAGTGCTGGAATTATCAATTGACCTATTGAAGAAATATTTTTCTCCATTAAAAAAGCATGTAATTTCAGGCTATTTTTATAAGAAATTTGAAACATCCATGCATTTAAAATGCTGCAAGATTGTATCTGGTTTGCATGGTAAGGTTTTGGTAGCGGTGGGGAGTGCACAGGGGTGGCTTCAGTGAGAAGCTGCCAGAAACTTCCCCCATGTCTGACAGAACCAATGCCAACTGGCTCCAAGATGGACCCACCACTGGCCAAGGCTGAGCCCATCAGTAACAATGATAATGCCTCTGTGATAACATAATTAAGAAAAAAAAAGGGGAAGAGGAAAAAAAGAAAAAGCTGCACACTTTGCAGTGAGAGAGAGGAGTGAGAAGATGAGAGAGAAACAACCCTTGCAGACACCAAGGTCAGTGAAGAAGGAAGGGGAGGAAGTGCTCCAGGCACCAGAGCAGAGATTTGCCTGCAACGTGTGGTGAAGACCATGGTGAGGCAGGCTGTCCCCTGCAGTCCATGGAGGTCCATGGTGGAGCAGATGACCACCTGTAGCCTGTGGAGGACCCCACTCCAGAGCAGGTGGATGTCTGAAGGAGGCTGTGACCCTGTGGGAAGCCCATGCTGGAGCAGGTTCCTGTCAGAACCTGTGGTCCCCATGGAAACAAAGGAGCCCACGCTGGAGCAGGTTTGCTGGCAGTACTTGTGACCCCGTGGGGGACCCACACTGGAGCAACCTGTTCCTGAAGGACTACACCCCATAGTCCTACTTAGGACCCATGCTGGAGCAGTTCGTGAAGAACTGTCAGTCATGGGAAGAACTCATGCTGGAGAAGTTGGTGGAAGACTGTCTCCCGTGAGAGGGACCCCACACTGGTGTGGGGGAAGGAGTCCTTCTGAGGAGGAAAGAGCAGCAGAAAATAACATGTGATGAACTGAACCCAACCCCTATTCCCCATCCCTCTTTGCCACTGCCCGGGCCAAGGTGGAAATCGGGAGAAAAGTTAAGCCCAGGAAGAAGGGAGGGGTGGAGAGAGGTGTTTTAAGATTTGGTTTTACTTCTCATTATCCTCTTGTCTGATTGGTATTAAATTAAATTTGGTTTTTTTTTCCCTCAAGTCGAGTCTGTTTTGCCTGTGCCAGTAATCCCTGAGTGATCTCTCCCTGTCCTTATGTCCACCCACGAGCCTTTCATTGCATTTTTCTCCCCCAACCAGTTAAGGAGGGTGAGTGATAGAGTGGGCTTTGGTGGGCATCTGGCACCCAGCCAGGGTCAACCAACCACAAGAGATTTGTGGAGCCTTTCAACTATAAGTAATAAGTGGAACTTTATTTTACTTATCTGTGGTGAAAGTTGCTCAGTAGAATAGATGAAAATGTGCTAATGTGTGTTTTTATGAAAAGAGAGAATTTCCTTGTATCACACACACACACACACAAAAAAAAAAAAAAAGCAGAGACAGTCAACACATACCATTGGGGGTGGGAGGTGCTCTGAAAGAAAAATATATTGTGGAGACTGTTCATTGCAAGCACATTGCTATCTTGTGAAAATAATAAACATTTGGTGATATCCATCTAATGATCCCACAGTAAAAGCAAATCCAGTGGATTTATAGCCCTTTTTTGTTCACATTCACAAGAGAGTATTTCTAGTAAATGCTTCCAGAAAGAACTAATCTGGAAAACTTACAGAGGAAATCAAGTGAGATTTTCTTCTAAGGGTCCTCGCAACTTGATTACACTGATGTGACCAATCTTCTATAAATCCATGGATTATTAAGGATTTTACTAGTTTTATTTTTAGTTTCTGTTGAGGCATTTGTATACAATTATATGTTTTCTGTCTGCATCTGGGCTCTCTGTCTAAACTGATAAATCAAAAAATGTCTTTTGCGGGCAAAACTTGACAGGGAAGTCTTGGGCAGTCTTAATCTCTTTATACAAAATTTGTTTCTTAGATTTGGATTGCATTTGACCAATTCAGGACTGTTTGCACAATTTAAGGGCCTCTGAGTTGATGTAAAATACATGCCAGGAAGGAATCCTTCAGTGGATTTATTTTCTTGTACATGTTTTTGTGCCCTTCTGGTGGTGACTGAGTTTCTTAATACCAATTGTTGAATCCCCTGAAAAAGGAATAATGTTAGCACTGACACTATAGGATCCAATGAAGCAGAGAAAGATTGGATGAACAAGCTTCTACAATTACAGGCTCATGGATGTTTTGTTTTTGATGCCTACTTTTTTGTGCAATGCTATACTCCAGAAAAAAACGCATTTCTGTTGTATGTGTGTATATCGACTACTGAATGAGTATGGTATCTGCCATTATTGGGTTACTGTAGTGCTGAAAAAGGTGATGGTGGATTCAAACTCCCTTGAGCCAGGCATTCTGTAACTTCAGAACAGAATTACCGATTCCCAGCAAAGTTACATTCTAGGTGTGCTTTTCTCTCAGATAGAAGGTGTTAATATGAATAATGTTATCTGATATTACTGTCTACTAACTACTGACTCCTACCACTGTCATTTTCCCCAATTCACAAACTTCAACAAAGTTCTCATTATGGCTCAGCATCCTGAGTGTTTCCTTCCCTGTAAGTCACATCACTCCTTTGAAAGTATGGTTTTCAAAATCTTTGCTTTGAATGATGAAAGAAGCTGCAATGTTTATCCTTTTCATTAAAGATCTCATTATTTAGGATTATGAAGGTAAATAAGACCTGAAGACCTGAACTAAGATTGTATCATTTCTCAAAAGAGGTGAAGAGCAAAGTGTTTTGCATTGTCAGCAAGATCCTGTTCTTCTAAAGCCTGTGAAAGTACCATTGTGTATTTTAATGAACTGCTTCATTAAGGTCTCATTTTGGCTTTTGCATGAAAAACTTGTTCAAAAATTCTGTGGCTGAAAAAACTGATTGTAATTTGCATTTTGGGTATTTTTTGACATTGTGCTAAGAGAGTTTCAGTAATAATAAATTGCTTTCCTATTCTTATTGACTTTCTCAGCAGGTACAAGTAATAGATGTAACAGGTCATTTTGTTCCCTATTGTAGAAAATTGGAAGAATTCAGAGCTTGTTGTTCAGTGCACTGTGCACTGCCAAGTCCTTTGTACTCCCATATAGATGTTAAAAACAAACAAACAAAAAACCCCAAACCAAACCAAACAACATTTTTTTTCTCACATTTACATAAACCTAGGGCAACTGTACTAACTGGTCTTGAAAAAGCTTTTTAGTGCAAAAAAATTCCATCCAAAATGCTGGTTTGGTGCAATTTCATCCAAAAAGTTTGTAGAAAACATTCCAGGGATTTTGAATTAAATTCTGTTCATTTCATTATTTTGATTTTACTGCTATGCATTGTATTGCAAGGTGCTGAAATCTGTACATTTCAACTTTAATTGAGGTGTTTCACCTTTATTGATGAGGAAACAATGGCAAATGCCAAAAATGGTACTTACCAGACTTTTCTGGGTGACTCAAGTTCTGTGAATAGACTGCCACAGTAAAATCTTGGGGTGATGCTTCTGCCCTTGTTACCTGTAAATCAGCTTTACATTCCCCCTCTTCACTCAACACTGCTTTGGTCCTAGTGTTAAAGTAACAACTCTGATGGCAGCTAATTTTCCAAGTAACTTAGTAGCAGGTCTCATGGCTACATCTAATATTCTTACAAGTAGCTTTGGGGCATCAAGGTTTTACCTTCTTGCAATTCAGAAGTTTCCTATGGCTAGGAAAATAAGTTGAGTTAGATTTAAAACCATTAGCCTGGGCACATACAGGATGTAAGTTTATTAAAGAGGACCTATAGATATCCCAGATCAGGGTCCTGTAGTGATCTGGATAACGAGTCAGCACAACCCTGTGTTTAAAGAAATAAATTTCCAGCAAAGCTGATTAGCTTAGGCATGCAGTGTGTATCTCAGCAAGGCATATCGTCCTGGTCAGTGATGTGCTTAGGCAAGACACCAGATTTTGGTGTGGTTTATGCCAGACCATTTGGATTAGGTGTGTGGGAAAAAAAATTAGGTTTTTTATTTTCAGGAAAATTAATTGCTTCTAAACTAAAATACTTTCCTCAAAAATAGAATTAAGCATTTTTACTAAAAATTAGTATTTTTAATGGAAAATGAAACAAACATTTTTCTGTTTTGTTTTCTCATTTTCTTAGAAAAGAAAACCCACAACAACCCCCCCCCCAAAAAAAAAACAACAAACCAAAACCAAACCCAAACCACCAAACCACAAAATCAAAACCAACCAAAATGTTCTAGAGAAGATTAAGTAAAAATTATACACCTGATGAATTTTTGTTACTCAATATGCTGTAGCTTGACTTGGCCACATGAGCTACCAATATAGTTTTTACAAGTAAAATCCTTTTATATGTGTTTTTTGGCTTTTTTTTGTCTTCAGTTATTTTTATTTCTTCCTCTCTAAATTCCCCTTTGTAAACCAGAAACCTAGGGAAAAAGGAACTTGTATTTAGTTGATCTCAGTTCTTCCATAAACTAGCCATATACTTTTAACCCTAATTCTGCTGTTGGAACAGACATATGATATTTTCTTATCTTCAGGGACACAGTGAGTGTATGTTCACTGTGTCTTCAAAAACTCTCAGTCTGCCATAGTAGGAGACATACAAATGCTGGAGATGAGGGAGGGTAAAAGAGGGAGTACGGGGTTACTTGTTGCAGAGAGGTCCATTGATTTCTGAAGAAATATCTCCAGGGAGCAAAGGTACCTCCCTGGTTTCTATAGATGTTACTAAGGTGAGCTCAGTGATAACCACTGCCAGAACTTTTAGCTCAAAGTACAAACACACATTACAGATCACTACTCTGGCAAACTTACGCTGCATTATCTAATTACCCCCTTCTGTTCTACAAGAACTATGTAAGACTACAATACTTAAAATACAAATAAAAACCCAACCAACTTTTAAGTACAGGTAGTTATTATACTTTAATTGCTCATATAGTAATTTGCCAAAAAATTCTGGTTTTACTTTCTCTTCAATATTTTTGTTGTTGTCTCATGGTAAGATGCACCAGTTATGGTAACCATACTCCAGCTTTCAGTCATCCATCCTGAAGCTGCATATTCTGAAAGAGTGAAACGTACATCTGGAAATTGCTTTAAAATTTTTAGTTTAAATGGAGATCAATGACAACTGATAATTTTTATGATGGTTAACCATACCTTAATAAAACTTTGAATTTAGGAGAATAAACAAAGTTATCAAAGTTATTCAGTATTTTGATAACTGCATTGCTGGAAGCTCAGTCTGTAATTTTTTATGTGAGGTTCA
>NW_010320035.1:11685-41446 GCF_000700745.2 Antrostomus carolinensis
TGTAGTGATCAGTTTAAAGACTTATGTGGCTTTTGTCAGTAAGGAGAGGGTACAGTGTAAAAGGTGTTTCATACCATCCAGACTGAATACAATAAAAGAACAACAGAATGTAAATTCTAGGTTAACTCCACATATATTAGGAAGAAAAATAGTACACTTCATGTGGGTATAGATCACATGATATTAAAAGCAAAGATAAAATTATTATTTTGTACCTAACTTAGAGGAAAGACTGAATGAAATGTCTAGACACGTTGCTTTTCAAAGCTTTTCACACCTTCAGGTACTCAAAACTTCATTCACAACTGCAGTGCCAAGATACATGCTTTTGATATGTCATGGAGCAAGTTTCCTGTTCCAAGTTTACCAGTTGTCATTAGTTTCATAGTTGAAATATTGCTGTGAACTATGAAATAGTTATCAAAAATTGTAAAACTTGGCTCAGTGCTTGCTGACTGAATTTATGATGTCAGTTGGATCACAAGAGCCAGAGACCACTGCTAGTTTCTAGAAGATAAATTGTTCTTCATTGTTTATGGAGACTGATGCAAATTATAAGGTGCTAAAATTATGCTAAAAGGAAAAACAAAAGAAAAACTTGTATGGGACAGTAGATGAGACTAAATATTTGGCTATGTTTTTACCTGATTGTCAGCAACCTTTAAAAAGCTTGAGAAGACACATCAACAGACCAAGATTTTATTAATTTTTGAAAAAGCAAAGTAAGTAGATAGAGACGGCATGTATTTTAGTCATCAGTGTACTGCTGATGTTCACTAACCTGAACAATGAATGAAAATATCTGTTCATACCTCCATGTACAGTCAAAAGGAAATAATTTCTATGAGATTTTTGGCTTTTTGTGGTATGTGGTCAAGTGTGATATCTGAACCTGTTGGACCACATTAAGAAAAAAAAAAATCCATGGATGTATTTCACCAACTTTGTTTATGAGTTCTTTCCTAGGTGCCTTGTTATATCATAAATCAAGTTCAGTAAACGGAATCACTTCAGCAATGAATTTGGCCTCTTACTCTTCCAGTTTGTTCACTGAAGCATAAAATGAGGTAGAAACTGGAGATGATGAATTGCTTCCTAAAGCCCAAACTTTAAACTTGTGCAAAAACCTTTAGGGCAGGTTTTGTTAACAGTGGGATTTGGTTGGCAGAAAAAAACCCCTACAAAATAATGGGCCAAATCTTCCTATAAACTTTGGTTCCTGTAGGCTACTGGAGTGGAGCAAGATGGGTCAAATATTAGGAATATAATCTTAATATGAGATTATTGAGAATAATACTTTTCTGAGACAAATGATTTGCACACAGAAGAAACAGACATCTCTGGAGATGTCTGAAAACTTACTTCAGACTTCAGAATAGACTTCTCTGAAAACTTTACTTCATTTTCATCTATATCTGGGACATATTTATTAATTAGTTTATGAACCAGAATTCAAAGACAGAGTGAATCAATTAGTGAAATGGATAATGCTTATACAAAGCACGAAACAAAAATATACCTGTAATTAGAAATAAATATTTATTTCTGGGTTTCATTTCTAGGCATATTATTATATGATCAAAAAAGTCTTCTCTAGAATATGACAGACTCTCCAAATTATGGAAGAATTAGCGTTTCCACAGACATCCTAGAAATCTGATGAGTCTGAAACACTTAAAAGAAGTGAGCACAACAAAATTAAGAAATTGCCTTTATTCAGATTCTAAAGAGTGTGTCACCTTCTTTAATACACTGTCCTGAAAAAACATATACATGTGCTTCCATTGTGTGGAAGCTTCCACTTGCCAGTGTAATTCATTGGCATATCAGTGCATGTCAAAATAAATAAGTGTATAATCCAGAAAATAGAACTAAAAAGCAAACTCTCTGGGCCAAATAGGTCCACAAATCTGTGACGTTTGATCTAATTCTCATTTTTTTTTACCAATAACAGGGAGCATTGGAATGACAATGTAGGAGTTAAAATATGTTTCAAAAAAGATGATGGGTTTCTGTGCATCCCAGCAGTAAGTTTTTATGTAGTTCAGTAGAATTTTTAAATTTCAGTTTAAAACACACAGAGAAAAAGTCATCGTAACAAGTGTTTCACTTTAGCCAAACACAGAAGCTGGGATACCACAGTTTTGTATTCAGAGAGACATTTAATACTATCTGTTCCTTTTAATGCTTTATATTGAGTGAAATTATTATCTGACATCATTTTAATCAGGAGTCAATAGAGAGGGAATTATAGCTCTGCC
Organism: Antrostomus carolinensis; assembly: GCF_000700745.2. NCBI lineage: Eukaryota > Metazoa > Chordata > Aves > Caprimulgiformes > Caprimulgidae > Antrostomus > Antrostomus carolinensis. The sequence goes on from NW_010320035.1 coordinate 13,947, forward strand.
TGAGGTTGGGTTCTGGAGCTGCTGCATAAGCAGAGACCAGTATGCAAAATAAGTGCATAGTGTACATAATTTCTTCATGACCTGAAACTCCACCAAAATGTGTGACTAGACCTGGGATACGGTTTGTCTTCTGTCTGTGGAAATAAGAATGTTTTGGGGGCATCAGTGGTGATGGATTTTCCTTCCTCTTGGGACTGCTCTAGTAACAGTCTTAAGACATAGTTTAAAAATTACTTTAAAGCTAGGCTGAACTGGAAGCACAATGCATCCAGCTTGACTGAACAAGATGTTAGAAATGCAGCCAGTTCTTGTATTTTTTATTAGCTTAGCTTACTCTTTCCTTATGGGATTTTGACAGATTCTTCTACTGCTCCGCTGACCCCACCAACACAAATGTAAGGTTTCAGTTAACAAAGCATCTCAGATATGACTTTCTCACCATAGCAGCTTTTATCACAAAACTTCCATCATTTTGGGCTGCATCTGGATCAAATTTAGAAATAGAATATTCTGGTTTTGTCCCTGAACACAATCTTAGCTTTCTGACTGAGAACCCTTCATCTTGATGTGTGCACTGCATTTTGATTTTGACCTCTCTTACATAAGCACAGAGCTTTCCATGCTGCATCACTGACATAGTCATGGCACTAAGTAACAAATAGTTGGAAAAGCACCTTTCAACTTTCAGTTTTCCATGTCAGATTCAAGTGGAAAATGTGCAGAAACACATAATTTCTAAAGGGTCAGGTTTTGTGCTGAAATTCATGTAGTTTTTGAGACTTTCCAATGAAGTTCAAACTGAGATATGCTTTCCTTATCTTTGTCTTTCCTTCTGTTAAAATACAGTCCTTGAATCTCTGCCTTTTCTTTATTGGAAAGGTACCTCAATATGCAAACACAGACACTGGCTTCACTGCTCCTGAGAGGTATGAAGATTATTCCAGACAAGGGCCATTGTAGGAAGTATGACAAGAATGCTAACCCTTTTCGTTCCTTGATAAGTAACTTTTGGTAGGTTTTTTGGGGGTGGAATAGGTTTTCTTTCCTTGATAAGTTCCTTTTGGTAGGTTTTTTGGGGGTGGAATAGGTAAAAAACCCCTTTTTATTCAACATGAAGCTATGCTAAAGCTGTGTACCCAAGGCAGTTCTCTTTCTCATTTTTCAATCAATTTTTCTACTCCTAACTTTGCCGCTTGCTCATTTTATGATCTCGAGGAAATCTCTTCTTCCTTCTTTCCCTTTCTTTTTCCTCTTCCTCACCCATTTTTCTACATGGATGCTAAGACCTTCCTTTGCATCCTGAGATCTACAGATAGAAAATGTTACACTGAATGAGGTTTTTATACTTATTTGTAACCAAATTCTCTCATCCTATGAATATTTTACAGAAACACAAAAAGGGAAATGTACTGAAACAAACTACTAGCTTGGCCAGCTATCCATAGTATTTGAGGAATTTTATTAAACCGCTCAGGCAAAACTGATTTTATTTGATTGGCACTATCCCAGGAATGTGTTTGTCCCAGTTGCATTTCAGGTGAAAGATAAGTTCAAATTAAATCTCTGTTCCTTTTATACTGACACTAAATGTAGAAATACTTTTATGGGGATAATATAGGGTATGCATTAAATTCTTACAGGAGTAAAAGCTATATCCTATTAAAAATAGGAAAATTAACCATTAATTAGATTTTTTTCTTTTGCATCACAGCTTTTATATATCAAGTTTAAGTTATGATACACTGCAAATTATTTTGGACCTGTTGTCTTGTGACACGATTAAAATATTCTCCTGTAACTTGTAAATTTACATTTGTCAACATCACAAAATCAATATACATTTCAACACATCTAGTATTATATGGCCACTGGAGTCCTCAGGTTAAAATGACATCAGTAGCAGAATTCAGAGCTGGCAGATTTCCTTTCTATACTATATGAGACTCCTGGCAGTAAAATTTTCATTTACATTCATAAGCATGATAAATTTTCAGAGTTTGCTTAAAAAAATTAATTTAAAAGTATGTATCAGTGCTTTATAGAGTAGGGTAATGTCTTTATGAGCTATTGAAAGGTATTTGAGTAACCACTCCATTTTTGATAGAGAATAGAAAGATATACAACTCCTGGCAATGTCACAGAATCAAAATGCATGCTTCAAATCAGAAAATGCAACAGGTTAATTTCAAAGGTACGATTTTATCTTTGCAGAAAATAGCCTTTAAGTCTATATCAAGCATTGATAAATGTATTGAAATTGGGTCAGTGTTAAACCATAGATCACAGCAGCTGAGCAGCTTTGACTGACTAGTAGCAGGGAGAAAACGAACAGGATGAGAGTTGATGATATAGTACATCTTGTAGTTTCAGTTGGTAGCATAGCAACTGGAGAAATGCTGGAGAAAAATCCCCTTGTTGGCTTCATAGAACTGAAAATGTTTTTAGTCTACAACACAGCTTTTATGCCCAGCTTGCAGAATTGCAAAATTTTTCAATTTGGTATTGCTCCAGGTTAAAAAACATACCAGTTGAAATACATGAATTGAAATCATTTGCCATCAGTTCTTAATATAATGACTGATTTCCCACTCTGTATTCAGCAAGCTGCAGGCAACGAGTTTGAACTGAATCCAGGTGGAAGTAGGCCAGACATGTTAAATATAAGACCTCTATTTCACAACTCCCTACAGAAACTGTGCAAATAATGTAGCTGAAGTACTTTCTACATACTGTGTAACCCAGCTCTTTTGGCATTCTCATTAATGCCTTGTCCTTTTCTGCTGTATGCACCACTAAGAAGTACACTAAGAGAAGGAAAGAATTGTAATTGGATCTGTCAAGCATTAGAAGTAAAATGTTCTTGTATTCATTTTAAATTTAGATATGAACAGCAGGAAAAAGACAAAACTTCATATACTGACATGGTAAGTAGCCAGGCTTTTCAACTTAATTGTTATTTCCACAAGTATTGTCTGGTTAGTGTTGCCAGCAATTAAAATGTATAGCATTAATCTAGTTCCCAGAGTTTAGGTATGTTTTCTTAGTTATCTTGAAGTCCAGACTTAATACCTATACTTCCTTTCTAAATTCTTTATGCCCCTTTCTGAGTATAGCACAGTTGTAAAACTCTGACTTTTTAAAAACACAAATAATGAGATGATTTTCATCCAATTATTTAGCCTCTTGTAGTACACTTTACTGCAGTGGGGGCTTCCAGTGAGAAATGTAATGCCAAGACTGGCGTCCTAAATTTTCTGCATGCCAACACAAACCTTATCCTTGCCAGATGGAACTGACATGTCAAATAGATAATTTTATTTCAAATTGAAACATTTTAATGACCATTTCTGTGCTATCTGTCTTCCTGGTTATATTTTATTAAAAATTTGCACTTGATTGTCCAAGAGTGTAGAAGATTTTCCTAATAAATGCTAGTGTTATCATATGTAGGCCAAGTGAAACATGTAACAAAAAAAATACAAGCCTAGACAGAGAGAACTAAAAGTATACCGAATCCTTAGGATAACTCATGGGTAGAGTTAGGGATTCTGTAAAGTCAAAAAAAGTTTTGGTCCAAGATTCAATTGAAGTTCAAAATATGAAATAGAAATAAGGCAGCACCAAAATCTTGGTATCTGAAAATCCCACAGACTTTGAAATTAATTGTATTAATTTGTTCTAGATGACTAGCCATCCCTTTATGTGTTTGACAGCTGTCTGTTACAAACTGGAGTGTGTTTGATAAGGTAGAAGGACAGACTTGGTTTCCCTGAGTTGTAAACAGAGGAGGATCTAGCGTATCCACCCGGTGGGAGCACATAAGCAGATGCACAGTTGTGTGATAGTAATAAGTCATTTTAGATTTGTGTTCACTTTGTATTTAAAAGTCCTTGGTCCTCCCTGTTACAGAATTGCACAATATCAAACAGACAGCATTCTGATTTCTCTTTTTTAACTAACTTTCCTAATACACAAATTTACAGTATTGAAAAAAGTTCTTTGAATAATTACGTAAGTCCAAGAAAAAAAGATACAACATTTTTGGTGGTTTTTTAAGTGCTTTCTCTGTCTAGGTGCACAGCTGCTTTTGTGTTCTGTGACTGAGGAAAAATATTTAGGAAAAGCAAAGACTCTAACACTTAAAAGACTGCAATTTAAATTCACACATGAAATATGAATATATGCTCATGAAGTGAAAACCAGAAAAAATTCTATTTGATATGACACTTGTGTTCAGTGGAAATGTTGAATATTTGCACCCAATCAACAGAGAAGTAGTACAGAGATTTATAAACTTGTACACTGAACACATTCAAGTAAATTAGGACTACTCACATATTGCCTCAGTACAAAAGGCCTAATTTCCATATGTAAGTTATTTGTTGCAAATGGCTTGTCAAATTTCTGCCACATTAATGTTAGCTCCATTTAATAACCAGAAAAGTAATGCAGAGCATATGCAAGAAATGCTGAATCTTTTCCCTGTATTTCTTCATTTTGTGAATTTGGCACTTATGAAAGTTACTTTGCTTTTCCCAACAGCCTCAGGAGCTGCAGGTTATGTAATCTGGTCAGTGAGCTGTGAATAAGAAAGAAGGAAAATAGTATGATGGTCAGCAATAGAAACCTGGGCAGTGAGACAGAGATAGTTACGTATCCTATGTTACAGATGTTTTTATTTATTTGTTGTTTGGTTTTGTTTGGTTTATTTTGTTGGGGCTTTTTTTGCTTGGTTTTGTTTTGGTTTTTAACAGACCATATGATATAGTAGTAAAAAGGCATTGTACTTTTTTTGGGTTAGCCCCCTGGGTTAATAATAAACTGTTATTGAGACAAGCCTTGCAAAAAAATCCTTTATTTCCTTTATTTAATTTCCTTACCATATTTTCTTTTTCCTTCTTGTTCATGCCTAAATAGTTACTTTTTTTTTTTTTTTAGTCCCCTGGGTTATTTCTTATTTCTATTATTATCTTTGTTCTTTTGTTCTCATTCAAAGATATTGTCTATTTGAATTGTTTAAATTCAAATTTGCAGTTCCTGTGTCCCTTATTTTCATTGTTTCTTCCCCAGTCTGTATGTTTCCTGCCCATCTCGGAGGAGTGCCTGCTGTTCTGTTAAATCATGTCAGCTCAGAAACCAGTGTTCCTTCCTCCACAGTTACTTGTTTGGAAAGCAGCAAAAACAGTGCTGCAGGTGTAAGCTGGCACCCTGCCCACTGCAGTCCTGATGGCTTCATAAATCTTGACCCTGCCATAGCCCCACGTTTACATTTCATGACACAAAGCCAAGCAGTGCTATTCACCCAATGCCCTAATTTACATTTCCCAAGACAAAAGAACATACAGATAGTGTTTTAGAGCTCTCTTTGCTTTTACATTTGTCTAAAGGTTAGTTTCAGGTCAAGTACAAGAAATCTGGCAAGGGGGATGGTGGTGATTAAACTTTAAAATGAATTAAAACTAAATAAAGATTAAGGAAAATGCAAGACAAGCTCTCATTGTTCTCGTGCCAGCTGAAACTATAGATCAGCGTATATTCTAATATCAGAAACGAGCAGCTGCTATTTCTTTTGTGGAACAGAAAATAACTATTATGTTCCTCTTGCTGTGTCTGATGAGACAAACTTGCCCTGCATGTAAATCCTTGGTATGAGTTTTGTACTCAGAACACCTTAAACAAAGAAAGACATAACTTGAAATGCTCTGAGAAAAGTATACTGCCTTGTGCCTCCAGATATTATAACAGGACTGGGATTTACATTACCTAACTTTAGACATCTGTACTGCATATACGTACTTCTGCACTGCTGCTCCAGCCATCTTCATAAACAATAGGAGGAAAGAAGCACAATGAGGCCATGACTCACATCTACCATAGATGTCTTTTTAGGATGAGATGAGTTGTGCCCAGAAGTGTTTTGTGTGGACAGTAGAGGAAGTCTAGGCAATTACTGCAGATGGGAATGTATACACTGGAGATGTCTAATGTCAAGTGACCTGAATGCCACCCTATTCTGCCTAGGCCAAATGTAACAGAATTTCCCGTGAGAAAGTTCAGTGCTGTAAGAAAGACCTTAGAAGTATTAAAAACACAGTGGTTTTCACTTAGAAGAGTTTATGGTCACATCATTGTCATGTTGTATGTTAGAAGTAGTATTTCATAGGTTTGCATTACAACAGTAATCTCATGACCTGAGATTTCCCTCTGCTGAGCCCCCCACAAAGATGCAAAGCACAAATCTTGTCTCTGGACAGCTTGTTGTCTGGTCTACTGGGAACAGAAGGCAACAAGGAAGTAACACAGTCAAAAACAGCAGCTAATGGATTGGATGCACCAACAGGCTACACGTTATCCAGCTTCTGTTAGAGAAAGGGCAGTGATAGGAATTGTTTGCAAGATTATAAGGAAGTTCTGCAGGTTTTACTAGGAACCTCTTACAAGCATTAAAAGGATTCTGACTGTAAGCCTGAAGCTGATGGTTTGAAAATTCACCAGGTGAATTATGAAGAAATTAACTGTGAGCTGGAGGTGGGGTTCAACCTCTTGAAGATAAATGAAAGAGAATAGTTAAATAGGGCAAGGAAAAGCTGTGAACAGCTACAGAATGACACTTACATTTTGGTAGAGGAGGGAGAGGTTATATCGCAAGGAGAAGCAGTGCTTATTTCACTCAGTGAGACATTATCTTTGCAAGGAGCAGTATTTTGAACTCAGCAGCGCATTGAGGTTCCTTTTGTCAGTTACAAACAAAAGAAAGCTGCAATAATGAAGACATTACATAATCACCTGGACAAAAACTTCAGTTGTATGAATGTGTGGAAGAGCACATTCGGAGGTGCTGTACAGCAGAAAAAAAAAAGGAATCTGAAAAACCTTTAGGCATATTCTTGACATTTGAAAGCAAGGAACAATCCAAATTAAAGGTGACATCTTTGTGATATTAATGCATATTATACCATTGTCCAGTAATTGAGTAAGAAAGTAGCAGAAATGCCTCAGGAAGAAGAGGTAACCATTTTGAGCTTAATTTGACAGTTGTCCAGAGGAGATCAAAGAGACATGCTGATAGTCTAGTTTGGAAGAGATTTAGGTCTGGAATAAAAGGGTAGATTTGTGACTGTAGCCTAGAGATAGTAGATGAACTTCCAAATAATATGGTGGCTATGAGGGTCAGAAAGATAGAAGAGTGGAGATTTGGGGAACCCCAAGATGAAATTAGGAAGGGGGATTAAAAGAACCCTTGAAAGGCCAAAACTGAAGGAATGGAGGGAGAAAAGGGCATGTCTGCAACCCATTTATGACCTCTCTGTGCCAGAAAAAAAATGGAAAAAAAAAAAATGGAAAACAAACTGGACACATTTTGAAAATAACCCACAACACAAAATTTCTGATTGGGCTCACATTGTCAGCCATAGATGAAAACAAGATTTCAGGGCCTGAGAATCTAGAAAAAGGAATGACAAGTCTAGAAATGTTCTTACTGGTATGAAGAAGGACCTCTTAGCAAAGAGAGTGCTCATAACTCTCTGCAACATGGGGGACTGGCCTTGACAATCTTTAATGCAGCTCTTTTCAGACCCTATATGCCATATCAACATATGGGAGAGTGGGTAATTGCTTAATCCTACTGTCATTTCAGGCAGCGAAGCACTTAAATAGCAAAATTTGTATTTTGGATAGAATTTATCACTTTTAAAATTCTTCAACCATTGTGCATAAACCAGTTGAAGATTGGTTTTGAAATGCATCCTATCTCTGGAGGAAATGTGGACAGGGCAAGAGGTGTCCAGGGTTAAAATCAGATAAATGTCTATTTGAGTGAGTATCCTCAAGTGTTTGGAATGCAGAGGGTATGATGAGAAACAAATAAAGCCATTACATTCATTGTTAACAGAATTAGGCATCACAGATGTTTCTGTAATGCACAGATTGCTGTCAGCTAGAAGAAGCTTTTCAGCTGTCCTTGCAATTTTAAGAGTAAAATATTCTATTAAAGGAAGAAGTGAAAATAAATTAAACATATAATTATTTTTACAATGGACAAATGATTGATTTGTCAAACCACAGAGAAAGGAACTCTAAGTTATAATTCTCTTTCCCATTTAAGAACACATTTAAAGAAATAATTAGAAAAACAGGAGCCATCTCCCTCTCTCAGTGCCTTCCTGAATCTTCCTTTACAGACCTATTTTACTACCTTTAAAAAAAAAAAAAAAATCTTCCCATGATTTATCATAGGGATCATTTGCAGTTGAAAATGAATATTTAAGGGGCTTTAGTTCTCTTGAAAAGGGAGGACATAGTAGGCTTGTACAAATACCTTGCAGCTTTTACGTGCCAGACTTTTACAGCTGCATTCTTCTTTATCAACCTATCAAAACCCTTTAGTGCTATCTTTCAGCAAAGTTGTGAATTATTTATCCCTTTGGATTTGGACATTTTTACAAATGTCAATGTAGCTGCAGTGTGCAATGAAGCCAATCATTTAGCTGCCCCCTCCATTATGTGAAATAATAGAGCATCTTTTGTGTGGATACTATTGATACAGAAGTGAATGAGCCATGAAATCAAGGTATGAGTTGCTGTAGGACTGTCTGCCTACTTTCCCCCTTCCCTTTTTAGAAATTTTCTTGGAGCCAGATTCTTGATAAAAAATTTTATAGTACTTGTACAATCTCACAACTTGTTTCTCAGTATTTTATTACCCCTTAGTTATGAGAGATCGAGTTCAGGTCTATCTTAGACATTATAGAAGGCAACCTTGACTCAAACTGAAGTGTGACAAATGATACTTCTCTATTACACATGCTCTCACTCTCTGTCATTTTGAATTGTTTAACAAAAGGAATAAGCGTGTTTAGTAACTTAAATTTCTATTTTGCAACCATTGCCTTTGAAGGAAACTAGGGAAAAAAAAAAAAAAAGAAACCAATTTGGTTCTGTTTTCCCCTCAGAAGTATCATATCTTGCTTTCTTTCAATGACAGATGAGTTTTAGGTTTCTATCACTAGGCTGCATTTTTGCATGGACGCCAGTACGGAGGAGTAGCCTACAAGGGATCAATAGTACCTTTGAGTACAAGGAAAAAAAGAAGTGTGTAGTGATGAGAAACTTCAGAGTAGTGCTGGATAAAAAACTTCTGGTAAATTTTTTCTTCCTCTTCTAAGACCTTAGTGCAAATGTAGACCTCATTTTTTTGAAATATCCTACCTTTTCTGCTATCAGCATATGAAAAAGCCTTATATTTTTCTTTTTAAACTAGTCAGCTCTTGCATTTTCATGGGTTCTAGTAACTGGCTAATACTAGTAAAACTGTCCAGGCTATCATTTGCTTATGTTGTGGGGGTTTCACTATGTATTGTAGAGCTGTCCCTTGCTACTCCTACTGTAGTATGCAAAGCTTTGTGAAAGTAGCGCTTGAGCTGTGAAAAACCTGACTCTCAAGCTGTGTGACCATAGTGCTTTCAGTAATCTCGAGCCAACACTAGTTCTAGGTTTATCTGCTGAGTTGTGCAGTATAGCTTGCCACAGAATGGGTAAGGAATATATGCTCAGGTTCCTCTGGTCTGACACTGGCATGATTGTATAGGATTCCCTTTTAACATTTCTTTTTGTCATAAAGTGGTTTTTAGTGTTCTGCTTTTTCTTTCTCTCTTAATAAATACCTTTTAGCCAGTGGTCCTGCAACAAACCACATGCTGGGAGGTAGCAAGAGGAGCAGTACCATTTTCTTTTGAAGAAAACTATTGTTTTCATTGTACTGAAAATAATTTAGTCTTTCTGGGTGTCTGTTGAAGGAAAAGAGTGTTGCTCTTGAACACAATTTTCAGAAAATGGCTGGTGAAATATGTATGCCAGAAGCAACAACATCCATAACTCTGATTAAAGAGGTCAGGGTCTTATCCCTTAGCTTAGCAAGTATGTTACTTTTACGTCAGCTGTGCCAAGCCGAAGGAGTACAGTTTCTAATTGCCCCACTTTTTGTTGCTATGCTCTTCTGCTGCTGGGATTGTTGAAAAGCTTCTTTCTGACCTTATTGAATAAATTTGGTTTTTATTTCATTTTTCAGTTCTATCCGTAATTGTGAACTGTCTACCACATCTGTTTACAAGTCACCCTCCTGTTGTTGCTGTGTTAAAGTTAAAGTGGAGGTGGTTGTTTGGTCATTGCAGTTCTTGGAGATGAAATGTCATAAAAGACTGTAACAATGCCCAAAGAGAAGAAATCTTGCAATGTTCTAAGTTGCCCACCTAACCTTCTTAAAAATTCTTCCTCTCTCCTTCTCTGGGATTTCTTTGGCAGACATATATGAAACAAGAAGGCTTGCAATGTGGTTTGGTAAGCATTTCTTCTGGCAGCTGTCAGTTGTCCTGAGACAACTCCACATCCCTGTGCTAGTATGTGTGAGTCACTTGGTGACCTGGATTGGAGAGCTGACCTGAGTTTAAAATAACTTTGCAAAAAGTCACCTAGATCAGTTCTCTGGTCTAGTCTGCAATGTGACCCCCCACTGCATTTTGCATGAATAATTGGCTTTGCCACTGAAAGTTGCTTCATTAAATTATGCATTCAACCCTACTTGTTGTCAACAATTATAGAACCCCATTTAGAGGTTGGAAGAGAACTTAATGTACCAGAATTTAGATTAATTTACACAGAATCCTTTTGTTTACACTTAGGTAATGTGTGATTTCCCTTCTCCCCCTCCCACTCCTTTCTTTGGCCAAAAGCTACATGGTACAAAGACCTAAGTGCCTAAAATGATAATGAACAATAGCTGGATTAATGTATTAAAGTCTCAATTGTTTTTACTATCTTGTAGCATTTGCATTGCTCTTGTACCACTGGAAAGATCCAGGGTATCACTTAACCATTATTTGTTTTGCTTTGAAGGTCACGTCTGTTCTTTCTTTACTTACTGTAAAATATGACTAATTTAAAACAAAACAAAACAACCTATGTTAGGCCTTGAAAGATGTACTAATTCAGCCCATTTTTCCAAGCTACCAGCACAGCTTTTACTTCTGGGTCCTTTGGAGTGAATGAGAAAGTTACCATTGATTTGACCAGGAGCTAGGCTTTCAGTCATTCCCCAAATACAGAGAACTGCCAGAAAGATTTACAGATTTGCTATTAACTCCATCAAGCACAGAGCTGATGCAATTAAAGAAGTCTATGTGTGACTCAACACATCTCTGTTTATGCTCAACAACACTTCTGTGCAGAGCAGGAAGAATTACACAGATTTCATAACCACTAGCAGGAAGATCATAGATAATTCCTACCATTAGCATTACGATGAAAAATTGACCTAGTGTGTTTGATCTCAGTATTTTCCTATGAGCTTTTGCAATTTTTCCACTTTCATAGTTCACACTTAGAAGATAGGTTCTTCCTTTATGACACAAACTTTTTTCCTAAGTCTAGTCACTTCCCTTTCTTTAGGCTCTTCCCAAAGTATCAACTTTCTTGCCAAGTTTTCATTAAAAAAAAAAAAAATCCTCTTTAACCTTCATGCCTGTGTAGAACCTTTAAGTGCTTTTCTTAGAACAAGTCTTTTAAGTACAGTAATACATCAGCAAACTGTAAAGCATTTGACCTACCATGGTGAAATGGTGCTTGAAAACATCTTCAAATGCACCAAACAAGAAAAACATATATAACAAAAAAATCTCATAAACCTTTGAACTTCAGGCTTTCTTTTGTAAACTTCTGTTTCTGAACATGAAAGAGGAGATCAGACTGTACATATATGCAATTGATACAGTACTGATTGCCCAAAGTATTACTGAAGACTTACCTCTTCATACTGGAAAAAAGTAGAGGTTAATGGATATGTTCATGAAAAAGCTAGTCTGTGTAGATAAAGAATATTTCACAATTTTAAGTATAAACCACATAGTAAGCATATAGATTGTGTTTATATTAAATACTATATTTTCATTACATTGTTCTGAGAAAATAGGTATTAGAATTACTTTTTCTGTGTGAAATGGGATACAACTCTAAGGAAAAGATGGCATGTTGCTCTATCAGCAACAAATCATTGATAATTACTCCGAGCATTGACTTAGACATCTTTTCCTGGGCTCAGTTAGGATCGAGTTAATTGCTCTCAGGGAACTGGGAGCGGGATGGCCGGGGCAGCTGGTCTGGGCAGGTGTTCCACACCACGTGACAGCATTCCATATCACGTGAGATATTCCATACCACGTGATGGCATTCCATATCACGTGACATCTGCTCAGTATTTAAACAGGAAGTTCCAGAGGGAGGGGCTGCTGCGTATCGTAGTTCGCCAGACGCTCCCTGTGGTGAGCGGGTTCCATTTCTTTTATCATGCTCTTACATTTTAGACTCTTTCATTAGTACTGTTGTTGTTGTTGTTGTTTGGTGTTGTTTCTCCCTTACTATTCCAGTAAACTGCTCGTGTCTCAACCCTTGAGCCCCGTTCGTTTATATTTTCTCCTCCCCATCCCACCGGAGGGTGGGGGATGGGGCGGGCAGCGACCCTCCTGGTTAAACTGCATTACATCTTTAAGTGTGACCATGAGACGTCCGCCAGTACTCCTACAAACAAGGTGATAAAAAAGTTTTAACTGGAGTTCTTTCTGTGATTAACTGCATTTCAAACAGTTTTTAAACTCAGCTGTTTGGCCAGCGGAAGCAGCAGTTTTTTCTCCTGCTATGGTAGATGCAGACTTTTCCCTTGTAGATTTAGTGGTTCAAATTAAACCACAGCAAAGTTTTATTCCCTGTTCATAGCACCCTGCAATGCTCAGCTCATCCAAGGCTGCTGGGAGCTCCAGACCACTGGGTCTCCTGCGACAGGGGCAGTCTGTGACACCTGGCTGCTGCTGCAGGACTTGGGCCTTGACAAAAAGGGAGTGCTGAAGCTCTTCAGCCTTTCTGCAAAATGTGCCAGTTACAATCAGCTAATCACTGCCAGACCAACCACGCTTGTGAGGCAGGGAGAGGCTTGCTCTGAGCTGCACCTGTGAAGTACAGCAGCTGGGAAGGGAAGAGTGTACAAAAATAAATGTGTGGCAGGTAGAAGAAGGAGCAGTAATATAGGACCTTTCCAGCTAATGACTGAGAAATCAAGGCAAAGGTTACCAAAATGTATTGAGGATTTAAAATGATTGATTTTTCCCTCTTATCCTCTTTATGCTGGGTACTTTAACAAAGAGCTTCACAGATGCAGCTTAACAGTTTGTTAGTGCTTTATATTCCAGCTAACCCAAATGACATGAGATAGACTACACTTTTAAGTAATAGCTGAACAGCATTCAGGCTTTGTGTAATAAGCTCTGAATTTGTAGTCACTGTTCTACAGTCGTGCCTAGGCACTTCCCATGTAGCTCTGGAAATACCTGTACCACTGTACTAAAGCTGGGAAAATCTCCAACAAAATTATAAATGCAGAGGAATCTGGCAGTTTGAACCCAAACCTCTCAAGATTTACCCTGTTGCTCTGGGTTATCCACGGAAACCTGATCTCACTCCTTACACAGGCAACACGGTGAGAACAGCCCTCCCCACCACCCTAACATTGACCTTAGCATGGTTTTAGCTCAGATTATCAACAGTGAAGGCACATCTCACCAGAAAGCCTCAATCTCACATTTAAAAGACCCAAAAGATGCATTTTGCAAGGGAGAGGGATAAACCAAAACAAGGATGGGAGAATGAAAGGCTGAGAACTGGGAATATTAAGCAGAGGAATGAAAAACAAGAGAGGAGAGGGGAAGATTTGCTTTCACAAGCAACTGTGCTTGTGTAACTAGAAAAGTAATGAGAATAGCCAACATACTGAGTTCCTCCTAGTACACATATTCTCGCTTATTTTTCACAACTAGACAGGAGTAACTATCCTCAATGCTAACAAAAAATTAATACCAACTAATTCAAAGAAAGGAGGACATTTTCTCTTTAGCTCTCTGGTGTAAGAAGTTAATTTCTTCTTTTTGTCCTCCATTTAATGCATGGCTATTTTACTGATAGCTGAAACCAACCATAAGCCACTTATTAACATGGCCAAAAGGGGCCTGTGAAACACACATGAATAAAGAGACTGTTTTTTCAGTTACAAACCTGTGGTTTTCAAATTGAAAACAAACTGGGGAGAGATTTGATGGCTATGTGCAAATACCCAGGGTTACTCGATCATAGTGCTTTAGAGTACTCAATTCCAGATTTGTTAGTTTGGAAGAAAAGCATCATAGAAAACCTTACCTGTTTCCAATTAAAAAGGAACTACTATATTGCTGGAACTATTGCAAAGGATAAGACCTCACAAAGGTAAGGAAGCATATTAGACCATGGTGGTTTGGACAGCTTGTTTTCAGCCAATATTATGTTCTTATGAGGAAACACTATACATTGGATGGGATTTATTTTAAGACCACAAGATGGTGTTCATTCAGGTGCTGTTGAAAATATGTTTGACAGCATACAGAAGGTCATTTAAGGATTGAGAAGCCTATGAGACCATCTTGAGACATTTGATACTGTCTTCCCTGCAGCCCAGATAAAGCAAAAAATGCTATTGTTACTAGTCCAGGAAATACAGATTTGTAAAACAAATAAGCATTAATTTGTTTACAGAAGGAGAGCTCTATGGTGTTTATAGTCTGCAGCATCCAAACATATTTTATAAATTGGATATTTAATATGTTTCATCATGGAGAGAAAGTGACATGCCACAGCCCTTCCCTTATGCTGGTATTTCCTGGAGGTGTTGGATTTGCTTACTGACACGCTAAATCTCAGGTACCAAGTTGCACGTACCAAGAAGCACTGGACCTGCTGTGCAGTTCTGCACTGCCTTTCTGTCTATCCTCAGTAAATTCAGTATTTTCAGGAAAGGATTCATTTTCTTGCTGCTGATACACTGATTTAAGCGCAACATGAACACTGTATATACAGTATATATACTGTATATATACAATAGATACATTTGGATATGTGCAGTAACACGGTGAGGGGAAAGTCTGAGATGTGCTGAGACATGATGGTGGCTAAAACCAATCTATTGTAATTTCTAAATATCTCCCCATCTTACTAGGAAACATGACAGTGAGAGCAGGTCTTTAGAGTGGCAGGATTACCTGGGTAGCCCCAGTACATCAAGCATTTTGGTGTGATTTTTCAGTACTCTGAAATAATAGTTTAATGGTAAATTTTACTGACCTCTCATGTAATGTTTTTTTAAACACTGCAAGTACAGCATAGAATTCTCTGTCAGTGAGTCCTATTTTAATGGTCATGTATTTAGGTGATTTAAACTGAGGTAGGAGTTTAAGCTTAGGTACTGAATGATCATGGTACATCACAGATGCATCAGGCACCCCCAGGTCCCTTGGCTGTCTTTGGGCAAGAGCTGGCATATACCAGCCTTCCCACAGCAGCCTCCATGGAAAGGAGTCATTGTTTTCTCTCCTTAAAATGTCTGTTCATGCTGTTACATCCCACCTGCTTCATTTTCTTTTAAGGACACAGTACATTTCTCCTTGTCATTGGTGTCCAGGGGATAAAAACAAAGATAAAATAGGAGATACATGATATATGTGCACATGAACATTGTAAATACATATGTGTGTGTATATAGATATATATTTAATTATTTAGATAAAACATTATCTATTTTCTCCTTAGCTGGAGAATGAGGTAGCAACTTTGCTATACATTCACAGAGGTAGTCTGTGTGAAAAAAAAATATTGGTTTTGTACTGTGGTTGAGCATGCTTACACTTCTTAAGCCTGAAGGTTGTCAGAGTGTTTTCCTCTTCATCTGGTTACTGTTTATCTAAATACTGATTTACATTTAATAAAAAGAATTCCATTTTTGTCCCAAGGGGAAGGGTGGCCAACAGATGGATCACAAGAAATGTCATTAAGCACTTAGGATGTTTTGACATCTTGCTGAAGATTGCTTCATTATCACTGAAATGAAATTACTCTTCTCCTTGTCTAGCAACTAACATTATATAGAAAAATCTATTACTATGACAAAGATACTATGAAATGTATGTTTAAGCTACTGAGAGATAGATGTTCTTGAGATGCTTTGAGTGAGGTTATCAGAAAATATGTACTTTTTACATTTTCTTCTCATACAATTTTTGTGGATATCTTTACTCAAAGATTAAAACTTCAAATTTTCAGTGCAAAGATTAATTTAATAATAAAAATAACAGCCCCATCAGGTAGGCCAGGTGGACTCTGTTTAGTCACCTTGCTCAGATTTTCTTTTGTTTTGGTTTTCTTTTACCATAAAACTTAGGATTTTACTCTTCAAAACATTTTGTAGGGTAAAGCAGAATGGAATTCATCAGCCTCCCAAATTACACTTTTGTTTGATAAGACAACTGGAAAATCAATAGTCTATGAAAATTATAAGATTCATTGAAAGACTGGATTTGTTTTCTGTCCTTGCCTAAATAATGGCAATAGTAAGCCTCCAGTTCCCGCAAAAGGGGTGTAGATTCACCACAAATTTACAGCTGGAAAATATAAATAAAAAAATTAAGATAATAAAAAATATTTTTTAAGATTTTAAAGAAGTAACCATTTGGCAAATTAATGATTGAGGCTTTTCCATAAGCTGTTATATAACTAACAAGTACACAGATAATATTTTTAGGTCTGTACTCAACAAATGATATAAAGTTCGGTTAATTATTTGTATTCATGATTTTCTTTTCTAAACTAACACACTGTTAAATGAAGATGACTACAATGGAGTAGTATGTATCAATGCTTTTGCAGAAGGTGGCAGAAGTTGTTAGACTGGCTGGAAAACAAGAACTCTGGGAGAATATTTGGATTTGTCTAAGTATGCTTCCCTTGAACATGCAAAGGAAGCAAATTAAAATTTTCCTAAAATGTCCTTGAGAGTTATGTGAGTGCCCTAAAACAGTTCACAAACAGAGGGTTGTCCCGTGTATTTCATGACTGCCTTAACCACCAGGTTGTGGGCTGCCTTAGGACAACTGGGTCTCTGTCCTCCCTCCTCTCCCTTGTTTGTTTTGCCCAGAATTTTTCTTTTTTCATAGATGTTATCTAAAAACTGTCATCCAGCTCCAACAAATATTGATACCCAAACATTTTGAATAAAGTCTGTGAAAAGCTGACTGAAATACACTAGCTAAAAAAGGTATCTGAATAGAAACCAGAGCTCCACACTTAGATCTTTTTCCAGACCTGAAGTCAAGGGCTGTATATTTCCTCACTAATACATTGTAACAGTTGGATCTTTATTATGGTCTCTAACCACAGTTTTTAGAAGACACATGTGGTACTGCAGGAGAACTAAAGCATATGTGTCAGCTCCTGCCAAACAAAGTTGTTCTTGGCGTCAAGTCACTTGCCCGTGAACTGTGATTGAAGCTGCTGTCCAAATTCAGTGGTCTAAGATCAAACAGAAACTGCTGAAAAGCTAAAGAGCTAAACTGATGGATCTTGACTTTTTGAAGGACTAATTGTACGTCAGAATCTTTGGAATACCATTTTCTACACTTTATGTGAAACTCCTAACACCTTCCAGTGAATGAATTTCAGTTCAATGCTTCCAGGGCTTGAGAGAGAAAATCACCTATGCAAATTACCACCACTTTGTAGTCTTTCAGCTTCAACCTTAATTTTAAACTGGTTTCACCTTTTCTAAAGCCTTTGCTTGGGCAGATTTGCACATGAATCTGCTTAACAAAAAATATTACTATTTTTAATTGATTTTTTTAAAAAGTAAATATATTGAGAGTTTTCTTCCTCCTAAAACATCCATGGTAGATATCATGCAGCAGATTTTACTATGATGGCCACTATAATACTAACTATCCCTGCAGGACAGCTGCAAAACAAGGTTCATTATCATACCATTTATTGCCTCTCTACCTGGGGGATCTCAAAGCACTGTGAAAGCTTTGACCCAAGAGCTATGCACCTAGGCATAGATACAATTTAATTATATGTCTTGAATGGATCTATTCATGTGCTTGGGTCAGATACTGAACTGTGGCCTAAAGCAGTAGTGCAATGGAGGTAATGTTAGTGTAACACCAAAACCCACCAAACCAAAAACCTTGTCTGTGTGAAATGCAGACTTATTTTGTGAAGCTTCCCTCAACAGATCTAGAGAGCATACATCCTGTTTTGCTTCTGCTAACTGAAGTGTTCAGTAAGGTTCTTCTCAGGTACCAACATGGAGCACTGTACTTTTATACCGGTGACTGTGAAAATATGTACTCGTTGGTGACAAGCTATAGGATTTCTTCACTGAGCCCAGGAAGATACCAAGGTCATACATAGCATCAAGCAAAAATTATGTTATTATATCCCTTGGACAATATGAACTCAACTGGAGGAACATCATTCTCACATTCTACATGTGAGTGATGAACCTTGACAACTGGTCCTTTTCCTGGATTTTAAAAATTTTCCATGACTGGGTAATTTTCTAGAGAAAATACAGTTTATAGATGACAGCAGTACCATACTTTAAGTGGCAATACACGAAGGTACACCTATCACACTCTGGCAAGACACTGCTTGACAGTGATGATAATGATCACACTCTAAAAACCAGCAGCCACCAATATTCCTATTTTATCCGTACAACTTAATATTATCATTAGCAAATCAACAAATTGCAAGCAGAAAACTATTTGAATATTTGCTGTTTTTTTCAAGTGCCCTCACTTATAATAGTTTACATGAAAGTATGTTAGGTTTTGGGATCCCAGTTGATCCTTTTATGTTCCTACCATTCTATACATTGCTACTATTGAAGGCCTTGAAAGCATTGCCCTGCGTAAGAACATTTGTAGTGCAATGAAATAAATAAAAGGTTTAATACCTCTTAGTATCATGGCACAAAGCATGTTAACATTCATTATACTCTATTTCTCTCAGTCTCTGTAATTACATAATATTGAATCTATTGCTATTTTACATGAAAACAGTAACTAGAGATATTTTACTGTCCTCATCTTAGTCGGTGTGACATTTTATTGGCAAAAGCCACTCATATAAAACATTACTTTCTGAAACTAGTGCACACAAAATTACCAATCAAGTATATGAAAGGGGACTAGCGACTTCCCTGATTTTAAATGAAGACTAATATATTTTACCCTCTTCATACTTACTGCTGTGTCTCATTCTGAGTGCTTGGCTCTGTCAGAGTCCCTGAGTGTTCTGAATTTTAAATAAAACATTAAAAGCTAATATATATTGCTCATGGTCTTTTACACTCCTCCACAAAGCCAAATTGGCTAACCCTGCAAGCAGAAAAGAAGAATCCTGAGAGGTGCAGTCAGATTTTGATGGTTTGCAAAAATCAGATTTCATAATATAATGTGCATTTTTATTGGTGTTTACACATCAACATATAAGTCTATTAGGGAAAGGTGGGAAGAAGAACTGAGAACTAGACTCAACTAAAGAGGAAAAACCACAAGGGAATGATTGGAATGAAAACAATGTCTCTCTAAGTACACAACTGAAAACCGGGGTAGTGTTTCTTCTGGCGAATTGTAACCCACATAGTGTTTGTAAGCAGTCCCATGAAAGAGAACGGAAAAGTGCAGATACCAATAGGTGAAATTATAAAAATTATAAGCTTATTCCTAGCAAGAAGATAGAAATGAAAAAAAAAAAAAAAAAAAAGGGTCAAGCAGGGCTATATTTAGTAAGGAGAAACACAGTTTTTCTGCTGCTTAGGACAAGCACCCTAGGACATTTGTTATTTAGACCTTAGGTCTGCTGTTCCTTCTGTATGAAGGTTAAGGCTTTAGTAAAAGGTGTCCTTGGCTGAACTGGTCCCTTGTGCCCAGGTCTTTTTGTGCTGCAGCAAGATTAAGCCCAGATTAGGTATCTCTGCTTTTCTCCTGCTGCTTGCATAACTGGATGTTGTATAACATCTCCTGTATCCCTGATCTCATAGTATAGTAATGTGACACGTACACTGGGTCCAGGTCAGGCTGCGCCAAAGAAAGTGTGTATACTATTAATTTGGGCCCTAAACTACCAGCTGTTGTAAGGGATAAATTTTGATAAGCTTGATCTGGCAGTGACACAACTTTTCCTCTCCTGTCTGCAACATCAATAAACTCAATATTCTAAATCTTTCCAAATGCATGGTCTTATCTCTAATCAGAAGCTGAAAAGAAGGGCAGCACTTTGGGTTTTTTTCCTGCCTAATGCTTATCAGAAGGATGAAGGATGGGAGTTGCTTAGGAACAGCCTAGTATGAAAAGTACATGGTGTAAATACAATAGGAAAGAGAAATGTGACATTGATAGTTAGCAATTGGCAAAGATACAAAAGAAAATTAAGATTGTTTTGGTATTTAAATTCCACTTTCTCCATTTTTTGGAGGAAGAGGAAGAAGTCTGAATATGTGTTACAGACTTGTTTTGAAACAGACAACCTGACAGGCTTTGAAGAGCTGTGGACAATATGATTATGACTTCTGGACTCAATGCTAAAATACAGCTGGGCATGAAGAGGTGCCAAATCTCATGTGAACATCATGAAACAATGAGTCTCGTCCTCCTCTCAAGTGAAAGTGACTGAGAGGGAACCCTATGAAAGTCAATTAAAATATGCAGAGGTGAGAAGAGAATAAGGTCTAGGATGATTTTTGATGGACAAATGCCTTCTCCCAGCTCTTATCCTGTCTCCACTATAATGCAAACTCTACAGCAGTTCCTTACAATTATGCAGCAAACTTAAGACAATCCTGGTCTATGTTCCCTCTACACACAGAAACTAAGCATACAAAATAAGACGTGCAGTGGCTATTACTGGTTATTATCTTCTGCACATATAGTTAACCTCAGAACTTGTGGGATTTATTATTATGAGCACAAATCTTTCTTTGGAGGATAGACTAATACATAGTTTTAACTTACTATTTCCAAAGACGTTTTCTTTTAATTCTAGAGATACTTGTGTGAGTGTATAATCAGCTCTAAGAAGTGAGGCTTCTCAGTCAGAAACCATGCCCACACACATACATGCATGCATGTTTTTAATTGCTTGGTGTTTCTTAAATAAATGTTTCATAAGATTAAGTTCCGTGGAAAATGAAGCATGCTGTGCATCCAGAGACTTTTTCTGACAGTGTATCATTTACAGAGTTCCGAATCCTCATTACTGTGCTCAGCAGGCAATATGAAACTGCTGTACTGATAGAAATCCTGTTATCTGTTTTAATAAAAACTTAATGTCCTTTCTTTCCCCCTACACTAAATTTAAATTTCCCCCTAAATTTAAATTATTTATTTTTTCTGAATGGTATTGGTCATCTAGCAAGCATCCAAATCATGTTGTCTGAATCCTTGAAGAAAGGAACAGAGCAACTTTCCTGTGAGGGTGGACCTAGACTAGACAAGTAGGATGTCCCTAAGTCTTTGACAGTTTATCACAGAGAAAATGTTCTTAGGACATCCTTTATATGTACAGGTCTGTCAAATGCTTCACTGTACATTTGGAAAGTGCTAATCAAAGACAGTGTAACAAGTCAGAATAAAACATATTATCAGGGTTCTTTCATTTCTCTTTCTCTCTCTCTCCTTTTTTTTTTTTTTTCTTAATTGCACGTAACATTTATTAAGAAGCTGCTTTTCAAAAAAATGGCTTTTTTAAACATTCTTGATGTAAGAGTGCATCATTTATCTCAGGATGTATCATATGTGTTCCTGACATGTCTAGACAGGACATGATTGTGTTGACTGAAGTGGTCCACTGCCAAAAATATATCAAAACAGGCTTCTTATATGTTCTTTTCCTAATTTATTATTTTGGATTATTTTGGTAAGGTTAGTCTTTGAGGAATTGTTGGAAATCAGTTATTCATTTCTGAGGTGCAATATGGAGGTCTCTGTTTGCAAGGAAAGGCAGGTCTTTTTTTTGTAGCCCACATGCTTTTTCAGTGTGTGAATGTGTGAGGCAGAGCACAAGTACATACAATCACCGCCTGATGTGCTATTTATTCATTCTGACCTCAGTTTTGGTCAGTTTTTATAAGTGTAATTTCTCAAGCTCAAGTGTATTTATCTTTGATTTATGCTGGTAAATCTCCCACGCTGAGTGCTCACAGTCCTTTTGCTGCTAGCAAAATTCAGAGAGTGGCTTCATTCACTGTGTTTTAAAATAGTAGGATAACATGTAGGCTTTCTGAAGTCCAAAGGGAAAGCTGTCACCGAGTGACCAGATGCAGAAGTTCATATATCTTAATGCAAACCACAGCTGAAACAATCAAATGGCATGGCAATGTACACCCAGGATTAAAGTCTCATGAATGAAATTATAGTAATGGACTGACAGAACACCCTTTTTACGTGAGATTCTTGCAAAATTGGTCTTTTTGAGCAGTGTTGCAGTATCCCATCTTTACATAGTGGTAGAAGTGCTTCAAATAAATAAATTGGAAACAAATAAACTCAGGAAAAATTTATTTAATTTTGGGAACTAGGTCTGCAGAGTGTTTCTCCTTTTGCCCAAACTCCTTCATAAGTTCCCTTTCCTTATGTTGCTGAGGTCTAGGCAGCAATGAAGTTCTGCTGCAGCCTGTGATCAGCATCTGACTAATGTCTAGTTTTGGAATCAGAGACTGAAGACAGTGAGAAGTCATTCTAGACCATTGCCAGGAGCTGAATTTTGCCTTCTGCTGTTTCCTAGAGTTTTGTAATATTCAGTGCTTCTGTTTCAGAATTTTGTCTGCCCCATGAATGGTATTGTTACAGATTAAAGTTCCCATTATATTATGAACATGTAGTTTTTTCACTGATTTACAATGATTAATATTCACTGTGCATCGAAAAATAAGTGTCATAGTTCTGGGAGTAATTTATTTCTAAATATTATGGCTATTTTAAAATTGCAGTAACGTGAGATGTGTATTTTAAAAACTATCAGATTCCATTGCAGGACACAGACATTAATTCCTTGTTCCCTTGATTGGATCAATTTTTAATTTTATTTTTGTTCGCAAGACCTTTGTCATTTCAAGTTATGTTATTGACTGAACAAGCTGAGTGATTCTGTCACTTGTGTAACACAGGTATTCAATAAAAGAGTTTAATCAGAAGTTTGTAGTAGGGTTTCCACTTTAAGATATACCTCTGTTTCCAGGAATCTGTATTCCTTTCCCAGACACCAGCAGAGTTACAATCAAATGAACACCTGACAATAGCAATTAAACAGATCTCAATAAATTTACAAAAATAATTACGTGCTTTTGTCCAACATTTAACTGAAAAATCATAAACTAAAAATAGTCTTCACATCAATTATTTTTTTGTTTAAACCCTCTTTTTTCTTATTATATCATTTGCAATTTGTTGCATCAAACATATGCACCACAGCAAAAAAGGAGTTTGCTGTCCCAGTAAGTGGAGGAACATTCAAATGAGAGCAAAAGGAAAATATTGCTATTTTATTGGAATCAGCTCATATGACAATTTATCAGAACCAGATCTCATTCTTGGGGTCAGAGTGAAAAGTCTTAACTTCACCCCTCTCTAAAAAAAAAGAAGAGGGAGAAAACACAGACAATCTTACTAGAAATAAAACAATATATTTGTAGTTCATTACACCTACTTTAACTCCTATTTAACTCCTATGAAATCATTAGATAGAATACCTTAAATTTTCACATAAAATCTTCCTTTTAAGGAGGCAGAGGAAAGTAGTAGCAGATATCTAAGGAAGACTTGTAAGGAAGCCTTTGCAGCAGTTGTCATGCTACTAATCAGTTGGAGGACTTAATTATTATTCCATGTTAATACTCAGAAATGGTCTTGTCTTAGCTTTGTACAGAAAGGGAATTATGAGTCGGGCAAAGAAACTCTGAAAAAGACTTTGTGAAAGTCCAGCAAGAGGAGACAAGCTTTTTATATGTGTTCACACACAAGAGGATTTCTTTTTTCAGCTAAAGGATAGAGAGGGCATCCTCAGAGTTTTAGCCCAAAGAAATTGTCCAGGCTTTAAGTGTCCTTTTAAAGCTGCCTTATTAATGATAGCAGCCTGCAGATAATACACATCAATGACTTCAACTTAGACAGTTGGGATTTGAATGTTCCAGTGCTGCATGTCCTTTTCAAGCAAACTATTCAGATAATAAAGCTTTTTTTTTTTTTTTTTTTTAACTTGGGAAGTGCTATCAAACTGGCACCTCTTAATTTAAAAGGATTCCTCTTTTCTTTTTCTTTCTAAACCTTGTTAAGGAGTATAAGAATAACACAATGTGAAACTGATTTCCCGTAAAAGATAGAACAGCAATGTAATGAAAATGGAGTGGTGGTGTTGCAGATTGTAATCCTTCCAAAGAATAAAACAGCCAGAGTTGAAAGTGAAGCACTGGCGTATGCTGCCTAAGATGAAATCGACTGCTGTAGGTATTGGTATTTTGACCTAATGGAAGATGTAAAGAGAATAACGAGGTTATATGACCTCATACTAGTTTTTAAATCACTGCTTTCTTAAAGGAGTGTTTCGTTTTTAGCAGCTGTCTACCAGCTATATTATCTAATGAAATACCCTCCCCTCTCAAAACAGTGGTCTCTCTTCTTTCTTCCTTTCTGCTTTTAAAAAAGAAATCAAAAGAAAGGCCTCATCTTAACTTCAAGTGTGCTTTAGACAGATTTAAAGTAAGTTAATTTGAAATGACAGTAAATAATCTTCCACCATTCAGTCACTGGTTTTACATTTCTCTGTAATTATCGTTGAATAAACTTCTTTTTAAGCACACTTAATACATAGTTTTTTCCTTTCTTTACATTTCTGTAAGGAAATCTAAGCCAATATTCTTTGCCTTTAGGGACCTGTTCAAGGAGACTTATGAATTGTTCAGGTGTTGTAAGTGCCAACCACTGCAGATTTTCACCATGCTTCCCTCCCACTGCTTCAAAGTACATAGCTGTGTGCTGCCAGCCACTGCTTGATCAATGCTTTTATGGTGACACAATAAGGTCCATAGAAACAGCAAGAGAAGAGACGAAGGTAATTAATACCAGGGTAAAACTCTCTGCATCAGGAAAGAGGTGAGGGTATAAAAACAAGCGCATAAACTCAGGATCCCAAGGATGGGTATAGGTGCAGGGACTGGCCTGACACCTCGACTAAGTGGTACATACTCTACTTTATCCACATCCTTAAACATCATCCTTATTACCTTATTAGTAGTTACTTCCCGATATATGACCCAGTCTCTCTGTAAAAGGAAGGAGTCCATGCAGCTCATTTTTCTAAGGCACTTAAGGGTCATTACTCCAGCACTGCAGAAAATGTTTTATTCATTTTGCCACAGCCCAATCTCTCTGCTAAGACTCTTGCAGCAAAATACTACATAGCTCAGCAGAGAGGTGATTGATTAAGCAAGAAGGAGCAGAATTTGGGCATCCTGTTAAAATTTTTTCAGACTCTGCTCAGTTAACATCAATCAGTTTTATTTAGGTAGAAACACTTGAATACTAACTAGGCGATTTCATCCATCAGAGAAAAATAGATGATGATACTTTTAGGCTAATATTACTTCAACATTTAACTCTTGAATAATTTATACCTGATAGTGAGCATCTGTCTCTTCACAATTGTCTTCTTTGGTCTTGCTAAGGTGCTATCGATGCTGGCAGTGTTGATCTGAGACAGGAAGATGTAGTCCTCTGAGAGTGAGTGCAACCAGTAGCAAAGATGCACTTTGGGCAAGGACGGTAACGCTGTGTGCTGAGTGAAATATGCTTAATTAACAAAAGTCACCCTGGGGTTGCAGGGGCACAGCTGTAGTGGTCAGAGAGTCACATCACTGCAGTCCTGGTCTGCCCAACAGTGCTGGCAGCTGCCTTCCCACAGGGAGACCCGGCACCAAGCTGCAGGTGTTCCCTGGCTGCTAAACTAGGGACTGTGCAAAGCCAGGCTCTGGCCAACACAGCTGTAAAAATGTTCTTTACCTGTTTGGTTTTGTAGCAACAAAAGTGCTTGTTTTCTTCTACAGAGCAGCATTTTCAAGTAGCATATCCACTTGGAGTGGGAAAGTCAGTAACCTCTTTAGCTAACAGAAATATTGGCTAAACT
Organism: Antrostomus carolinensis; assembly: GCF_000700745.2. Classification (NCBI taxonomy): domain Eukaryota; kingdom Metazoa; phylum Chordata; class Aves; order Caprimulgiformes; family Caprimulgidae; genus Antrostomus; species Antrostomus carolinensis. The sequence continues at coordinate 40,026 of NW_010320035.1, forward strand.
GCTTTGGATACCTATCAAACAGAAAAAAAAGCTGCCTAATTTTCAAACTAAAGAATGACACTTTTCTGAACTGAAAGTGATATGTACATCATTACATAAGTTAGTGATCCCTTTTTCACTTTATATTACAAAATGCTTAAATCTACACTCTAAATTAAACAAATTATCTCATATTACAGATGTTCATAAATGCTGTCCGCATAGCACAGAACAAAGTCTTTTGGTTTTAGATTTTATATAAATAAAGAGTGATAATTCTACAGAAAATGTATATAGCAATGATTAAATATTAATTACCATGTAATGACTCTTTGTATAAAGTAACCGAGTGCCTTTTTGCAGGTCGTCAAAATCCAGGGTTCATTTGGGTACCGTGTGTCTGTCTAATTAAAAATATTCCACTCAACCCACTGAGAAACGTTTTCATCCCCAGTGTTTAGCCGGATTTTAACACTATTTAACTCCAGCAGACTGGGAAAAAAAAAAAAAATTAATTCTTGGGAATTTGATTGAGGAGGATGTGATACAATTTGGATTGAATGTGCTCTGGGTTCCTTTAGGCGCACTTGAGCCAAACAGAATTGATTTGTATTGGACATATGTGTAAAATTATATAATGGACTGACCTTTGTAACAGAAATACATGGCTTATTCTGAGGTGCAGATTTCCCAGTGATAATATATTTTTAAAAAGAAAATAGGGGGAAAAGGTAACCAGATCACATCAGTCAGAGTAGTTGAACTGAGCCAGGAATGTGTCAGCTTGAATTTCCTTCTTGTCAGAAACACCCTATATTATCAGCAGAGAGGAAAACCTATTACCATTACTTTTACATTTCTACATGATATAAAAGAGAGAGAAAGGAAAAATCCTTTATGATATACTCAGTTAAAAGTCTCCATTGGACCAGAAAGAGTTTTCTTCACCTCATGAAACACAAACACTTTTAAAGAGCACAATTCAAGCCACTGTTACTTATATAGTCTTGCTAAAGGAAAACATTTGAAAGGAATACAGCTGCATGCTGTAAAGACCTTTTCACAGGGCTTGTCCTGGTGACCGTGGATACCCGATATTTGTTAGCCTGCTCTTGCAAACTCATATCAGTCAGAGGTACAGGAAGAATTTGCCGCTGTAAAGCCCATTCTTGCAGAACTTATAGCTCGTGTAATATGCTGCTGGACCGGGAGGCTGCAGGTAGCCACCAACGTGCCATGTAGTTGGTGCCAGTGTGCGACAGAGGGACTGTGGGGGACCCTAGGCTGGGCTGAGCAGTGGACCATGTGCTTTTGGGGCAGTGATAGTGGTGCAAAGCTCCCTCAGGGCCAGCATTAGCAGGATGCTGTTTTGCAGACTTTACCTTTGAGTTACACCTACAGTGCTTCATCACAGACATAGAATCATAGAATCATAGAATGGT
>NW_010320036.1:0-31225 GCF_000700745.2 Antrostomus carolinensis
TGCTGAGCCCTGAGGGCGACTCGGCTTCCCCTGTGGAGATGGTGGCCTGTGCCATCCCTTCCCTCTCCCGGTGGCAGTGCCGTGGAAAATAGCTGGCTTCCATGTAGGATTCACACAAAGCAAGCTGGAAGCTGGGACAGAAATCTTCCTGGTTAAACCAGTGATACGTGTCCCAGGGCCCTGCCTGGTTTGTTCCACAGCCTGCCCTGTGCTCTCACCGCAAGCGTTAACTAACCCTCGCTTCTCTTGCAGTTCCCCCACAGGACCCCGCGAAGGGTAAACACGTTAAAAACAAACTTTCTCCCTCTCCAGCTGCAACTGATGAGTGTGAAACTTTCACTTGTAGGAATTCAAAAAAAGAAGCTGATTTAAACCTGGCACAGGCTCGTATGAGAGACCTCGATGCTCAGCTGAACGCGAAGGAAGCTGACTTGGCAACAGCTTTGAATGAGAACCGAACTTTGGAGAAGGACCTTCGTGAATTAAAGGATCAAGTAGTCTCTGTAAGACTTATTCCTGCAACTTCAACTTTGCTTTTGCTTGTTACCCCACAAAAAAACAACTACTCAACTAGTTATTAAGATTTAAAAGCAGGGAATGGGCAATGACAGGTGGACAAAAAGATATCAGCAATCTTGCTGAAAGCAAATGCTTCTGATAGTTAGTCTGTTAAAACTTCCACCTGTTGTAGGTATCTTTAATTCTATTCTGTGACCACAATATGTAATGTTTCTTGTTCTAAGGGCAAAGTAAGATGAAATGTGTTGTACTGCTATAGCCCCTCTAGGATAATCTAATGTGTCAGCAAAGGACCCTGCTTCACTATGCTTACATCTAGGTAGAATTAATAAGTTTTGACTATTTTTATAGGCTCTTTTGCTACTAAAATGAGCTCTGCTTGAGTTGCTACTCTATCAATGCATTTCTCTATCGATGTATCTTTATGGTTTAATATGATCACTGAATATGCTGATTTCAAATCTCTAGGATGAAAACTTAAACAAAAAAACCCCAATCTAAACTTGTATTGTTAAAGCAGCACGCTCCAACACTGGAAATAAATAAGTTTGTCAACATAGTTAAGCTATATTTGGAGGGTTCTACTTGTTAAGCATCAACCAAATGATATTGTAAGTTAGGGAGAAGTTTGGAATACTTAGTATTGTGAAGGGGAGGAATGTGTCTGGATGATACAACTGATTCATCAGAAGTCTACTTTCAGGAGTTAACTTGGCTGGTGGGATTAAGGGCTGCTCTATATTTGCCTTGTGAGAAAACTGGTCTACATAACAATTAAATGGGGTTCTTTCTGTTGCTAATACACTGGATCCCACTGAAATATGAACTTAAACAGAGTACCCAGCTACACTTAAGCAGTGTGTTTTGATTTCTGTGGGACTGAAACTGAATTACCTGTAGCAAGTTGACTGTCTTAGTTTGGAAAAATGACCTCTTAATTTTGATTACCCTGATGTTTGTCTTTTCTAGCTGCAGCTGTCACTGGAAGATACTAAAAAGCATCTCCACAGTGAAATGTTGAGGAGGGTGGACCTGGAAAATCATATGAAAACTTTGCAGGAACAAATGATGTTCCAGAAGCGCCTTCATGAAGATGTATGTTTTAGCTTATTGACAAGGATTTTTTTTAGATGTTCATGATCCCTGGATGCACTTAAAAGCAATGTTAAGATGTAATTTATCCTTAAAAAGGTAATTATCTGAGTCAGCCTATGACAGTCCACCAGCCAATAATATCCACCTAACTAGGAAGACTTCAAGAAAGTACACAACCTCATGTTAACTGGCATAATGCCAACAGGTATCTGGAATATGAGATAATTTTCTCAGGCTGCACTTCTGAAGGTAACTACGATCCCAATATACTACTTTGTGTAACTGAAAGTGCATATATTACAGTTAAAGTTAAATGATTCCACATGTTTGCTAGAAGCCTAAAATAATCAAAGTAGTTACATCTCCTTTAATAAGCAACTTATGTTTCCTACTTCCTTAACACTTACTGAAGTACATAGAACTAAACATGTGAATGTAATCCACCTTTCTTCTGACTGGAAAGAATATCAAAGTGTGTGGTTTAAGTGATAGAGAATTCCAGTTTCTCTGACCAACTACAGTTACTTTTTGAATAAAACAAGAATAGGTAAAGTAACAGTGCTTAAAGAAACCGCAGTGGATATGCATGTGTTCTAAGTAAAGCAAAGCAGAAGAATCAATGTAGTTCAAAGAATTAGTCTTAAAATGAAATACAAACTACTGCATTTATTTAAGTAGTGTTGGCTGTGAGGAAGCAAAACAACCTGGCACAGCACAGCTAGCAAGATGGAAGTACCTGACCTAACGGATTAATATCTAAGACCTGAATAAAGATCACTCAATGATAAATCTGCTTCAATATTGAATGACTTGTTAAGCTGGTACAGTAAGTCCAGTCTCAAATCAAACTGTATTGGCTTGCTTATTCTCTGAGAAATTTCTTTTCCTAGGAGCTCAAGGAGACAAAAAAAGCCCATGAGAGCAGGATAACAGAAATAGAATCTGGCCGTCAGAGAGAATTTGAGAGTAAGCTCTCGGATGCTCTGCAGGGGCTCAGAAAAGAACATGAAGAACAAATTCAAGGATACAAAGAGGAGCTGGAGCGAACATTCAATGCAAAAGTGAGTCTGTAAAAGATACAAATAAAACAAAGCTTAAGTTCTCTGCACACTGATGTGATTAAAGTCAGACTAGCAGAAATGGCTGAGTGATGGAGCCCTTGCATTCAGTGCAGAGCTTCTTGGCATAAGTTGTTATGGAATTTCAAAGTGGTGTTAAATCTTACAGTAGAACTTCTCTGAGCACTTGGTCCTAACCAAAACTGGTTCAAGCATAAATACTGTCCCTTTGGGGAGAAATGTAATAAAGTTGATCATAACTTAAACTTCTGACAAATCTGAGTTTGACAAATTCAGGACTAAGGTGGGCTAAGTTTGTATTAAATAATTTGAGTATTATTGAATAAAACTTGATCTACTGATTATAGTTTTACTAAAATGCATGAAATAAGGTATTCTTACAGTTCTACAAGGACACTTTTAAATGTATGAGTGCAAATGTACTTTTCCAGTTGCTAGTATTGGATAAGAGGGAGGGGGTGGCTATGGAAGTACCTTGACAGTTTGTCCTCCAGAACTGGTCTGTTACCTCTTTCCCAGTATTAGCCACATAGGCAGCAAAACATAATACTTCAGGCTCATACTATTGGTAGGTAAGATCCCAGGGGTTTCTGGGCTGGTTGCAGTGTACAGTATTGGTATCTTAAGCCTTCTTTAATACTCAGTGCAGAATCACATGATCTGCTGCTTTTCTCAACAAGTACATGTGTTCATTTCTTCCTAGTTCTGGCTTTCTCTGTACTCCAATTTATATGCCAAGTTGCTGAATTCCTTTGGATGCTTCTGTCCAGATTTCCACTGGGAATTCTGAGAGTGCCTCTTGTAGTAGCATGACTCTACTTTATCCTTTCTTGGAACGTCTCAAGATTGAATTGCTCTAGAAATAACTGTGCTGCTTTAGAACTTTTGGGAAAGAGCAATAGTTTGACAAGCACCCCTACTGCCTTGTAGCCCCATGCTTTGACAAGCAGCTTCTAAACATATTCTCCATTGTTCTTCTGGAGAATCCATTTACTTCATATCTATACAAAGTCTTCATGCATCTGTAACTGAAAATATCCTAATAGTGCCTAATTACTGCTGACTTTTTCTGACTTGAATGTCAAACTTGTATAAACCTCCCTGAAAAGCAATGAAACTTTCTGACCTGGACTTTACTGGTATCTGCACACTTAAGTAAAACACAAATATTTCCAGATGTAACAGCTGGAAATCACTTGGTTTTCCTTCCTTATTTAAAATACACGGTCATAAGCAACTCATTACTAAGAGTGACTTTATCCATAGATGGAGAATGCCCAGATAACTGCAGCAAGACAAAGTGAATTTGCCACTGCTGCTCAGGAGGAGCTGATGGAAACAAAGCTGAAAGTTGATACTCTGACATCTCAAGTTAATCAGTATCAAAGCCAGGTACTATCTTTATTTGTATATCCTTAGAATTATTTTAATTTAGATAATCAATTAAAAATATTGGCCTCTCCTCTCTAATTTTCAGTTACGATTGAATTGATTTTCCCTCCCCTTCATTTTAGAATGCTGCTTTGGAGACCAAAATAAGGGAGCTACAGGAGAAGCTGGATTATGATCGTGACCTTCATCGAAGGCGTATTGCTGAAAAAGAGAGAGAAATGGCACAAGCTCAGGAGCAGGCACAAGCACAGCTGGAAGAATATGAGCATCTCTTAGATGTGAAACTGGCTCTAGATCTGGAAATAAATGCCTACAGAACAATGCTGGAAGGAGAGGAACAGAGGTAGGCTATGACAAGATCCTCATATGAGGACTTGTTTCACCCAAGATCTCTGTGCTAATTAACTGTGTATTCTTCAGAAAGTGGAGGAGGCAAGAAATGAATATTAAGTATGAAATTAGTGCCATGATTTAATTATTGAAGCATAATCTTCTGTAGATGGTATTTATATTTCACATCCATCACATGGTGTAGTAAGATGAAGTAATTTGATAAAACCCAACTGATAAAGTTCAAAGGTCCATTAAACATCCCTCCCTTTCACAAAGCTTTGCTGCATCCTAGAGATATTTCAAAGACAGTGCTCAAGTTTCATGAATGAAATTGGGAAACTGTATCAAATCCCAACTATCCAGACACTGCCTGGTGAGAACCACATGAACTCAATACATGCGAAGAAGGGTCAAAAACTTAAACTACTTCCACTAAAGATTGTGTCTGCAGAGACTTTAAAGGAATATTTATTGCATTTGGGAATCTTTTCTTATCAGCCTAAGCTTGCTCTGAACTCTAGGGCTGGGGCTGTCTTCCAAACTTAACAAGCTACTTAGCTTCTCTTGCCAGCAAAAATAAAATCTTATATTCAAGACCTCATGGAAAGCTTGAATGTAAGACGCTGTTAGGCTTGGCTCTAGTGGGAGGATAGGAGTGAGAAGACATAAGCACATCAGAATTCAAGTTATCTGACTCCCTTCTAGGCTAAAGCTGTCACCCAGTCCATCTTCACACAGCACTGCAACTCAAGGAACAAGTGAAGGGCGACGGTTCCTGTATGGGAAGAAAAGGAAAATGAAAGAAGCCAGAAAGAGAAGGCATAGTGCTGGATTTAAGACTGTTCAGCATGCTGTTTCATCTGGAAATGTATCTATTGAAGAAATTGATGCAGATGGGAAATTTGTCAGGCTTAAAAACAACTCCAGTGAGGTACTCCTATTCATTCAAGTCTGCATGGACTTCACTGCAAAGTATTGCTGCTTGTGAACTGACTTGTAGCTTACAGTGAGAGATGACAATAGGGAAGGATGAAGAGATGAGGGAAGTGTACTGCCAAACTAAACACAAAGTGGGCACTTCTCAGCTAACCTGGCTGTTGAGAGAAGATTGTCTTTAGTATGGCAGGTGTTTTGTCTGGGAGGTGCTTTTGGGAGGGGCTGATGGGTTCTGTAATGCAGAAATCTAACACCTTCAATTGTTTCTCATCAGATTCAGGCTAGCACTTTCAGAAGTACTGGTTACTCTCAGACTAAGGTGCTTAGTAAATTGGATAATGGCAGCTTCTTATTACTTAGAAATGCTTAAAACAGCTAAAATGGTGAATAGAGCTGACAGTATCTAATCCATGTAGAGGGTTTATCTGACCAATTAGATAATTCTTTGACTAGCTGAGCTTGCATATCCAGAATTATTATAATTAATCCTCAGAACACCAAAACTTGTGGCTGGTAGCTTAGCCCCTTCAACCTGAGATGCCTTAAACCTTCACAGGCCACTATGTATGTGTTATATGTATGGCCCAATCAGTAGATGGGCATGGTCAACTTCATTTATCAGAATGTCCCTGGTAAAGAGCATCATGATCCCTCTTCAGCTGAAGGTAAAACAGATCTGCTTAAACTTGTGGGACTAAGATTAATCCTATGGTAGTACTTGGAGAAATCATATGTAGGCTTTAATGGAAACTTGAAGGCTTCCTCAAAATTGATCAGATTCTTGTACGCTACAGGAGTGGGACTAACACTGACCTTTGAGTCTGGAAAGAAGCTTACACTTGTGTGATATGGTATTAGTCTGTAATGCTGAAAGCAATTTCTTGTCCCACAGGATCAACCACTACATGGATGGGTGTTAAGAAGACATCTTGGCAGTGTGTCGGATGTAACATACAAATTTCCTTCACTGTTCACTCTTGAGGCGGGCCAAGTAGTTACAGTAGGTAGTGGCTTTGTAAAACTTACGCAGAACTCTGCTCTTGTTATGTTAGAGGGCAATAGAGATTCATGTAATAAGAAAAAATAAATTGATACTGTAAGTTCCTAAAGAACTCAAATCCTTATTTTATGTGGAGAGGGAGATACCTGCAACAACTTGATCTGAAATGCCAATTAAATTTTCTTTAAAGCTAAGTCTTGAACTTGGATCATCCCAGATTGGGATGCACTGTTATTATGAACAGAATCCATACATTCTAGTTTATTCTTAGGATTCCCCATATTCCTGTGATTGTATAAAAATTATGCAAAGACCTTCATTGTTGCTAAAAGCTTTAGTTCAGTACAGTTCAGCAATGCTGAGCTAAATTATTATCTCTAAAATACTCTTAAGTACATTTGATAGTGATCAAAGAGCCTAATTCTACACTCTGCACTCCAAACCCTGCAAAAGCTTACTTGAGATCTGTGAGTGACCCCAGGCTGCAGGCTATCTTGTGTACACAAATTGCTGGCATAGTATGTTTGTAACTATGGCCTGGCTCTGACTCAAATGGTATGCATGCCCAAGCAAGGCTACCTCTGCATCAGGTAGAAGCTGTTAAGAGTCTTTTCTGCACTGTTTTACAGTCTTCAATGAAAAAAAACCAAACCAACAGATGTTGCCACCATTCTTGGTAGCTCTGAAAAGAACTAACCTGCCAGGGATCATGGTAGTTCAGTTTCTGTTACTGGACGCCTTTGGTATTGTAGTACTTAAGAGTTAGACTGAATCATAATCTAATTACAAGTAAGAGTTCATTCTAAATCTGTTGCAGATCTGGGGTGCAGCTGCTGGTGTAAGACCTGGTCCTAGTGATCTGGTCTGGAAGTCTCAGAAGTCTTGGGGAACTGGGGATAATATTGGTGTTACACTCATCACAGATGAAGGTGAGGTAAGTGAGAGAGTACATAGCTTCTACTGTTAAAATATTAAATTTGTTTGTGCTTAATTCTTGAGGGTTCTTGGTGGCAATTTAATTGTATTCTAGGAACTTGCAGAGAGGAAGATAATTCATATACCTAGAGGAGAAGAAAGTGGTGAGGAAGATGATGATTATGAAGAAATACCTGGAAGTGAAATGGAGCTTCCATCTCAGGTAAGCTGCCCAAAGTTTAAATACATGCTGTCAACAGAATCATTCAGTGGCCATTTCTTTTCATTGCTGGATGAAAATACTTTCCCTGAGTACTATCCATGTCCTACAACTCTTAACATTTTTCTTGATGTCAGACCAAAAGAAGAAGAAAAAAGAAATGTTGTTTGGTTTCATGATAGTTGTTCCTGTGGGCATCCTTAAACAGGTGAGATGGTGAGAATCATGCTTGTCATCTCATACAAAACTTGCTTCATTAATAGTGCTGCAATCTCTTCTCCCATGTGGGATGTAGCTTGCATGGCTTCGCATCAGAAGTGGAATTAATGTTTTGCTTATTCTTTGGCTGAATGTGATCACATGGTAGTGTTAATTGTTTGGTCTCTTACTAATGACACACTGAAAAATACTAGCTTTAATGTCTGTTCCATCTAAACACCTGACTATCAATAAACTTAAGAGCTGTTATCCCAGGAACGGAATGTAAACACTAACTAGAAATATCTTATTTCTGTGGGATGAAGTGACTTATCTGACACTCCAAACAGTGTCCCTGACTTGCTCTTGAGATGACTTAAGTTCACACTGAAGAAACCTAATATTTCCATTCAGAAGTATTAAAAGGCTCAAATCAAACTTCTCACTGTATTGATTGCCTAAGTCCCTCTTAAATTCAAGCATGAGTTTGATGCACTTCTGTCAGCTTGTTTCCAGGAACTTAGTTTTCTTATTTTGCTGTGCAAGAATAAGTATCTCAGCCTTGCTTCAGTCATAGATACTCCCTTCAGTACTTTCCAAGTGGAACTTCAGCACAGATGCAGGTCATGCTAATGGAATTAACATAGTCAAATAGAATAAGCATGTTTTGCCTTCAATATCCTTGTAACTCTTTGGCTCCAATGTGCATGTTGTAATGTTCTGTGAAAGACACTCTGGAGCCTCCAAATAGCTTTTGACTGACCATATTACAAGTCTGAACTTCTGCATATTGGATGATCCTAGTGTACTTTAATATACGAGTAGTCAGGCATCTCTAATTGCTGATGGAGTCTAAAGCAAGGGCTTTAAATACAAGGGCTTTAAATTGGTCATAACAGATCAATTATGGGACTGTATGTGACTCTTCAGTTGGTTTGTTTCTTGACTTGAAACAGCACCAAGTCTCCTTTGCTATTATGAATTCCAAGGCCTTAAGCACAAGGGGATGCCTTGCTAAAAATTCTCTCCCTCCTGCTGACACAGCATGTTGAGCTACTACAGCTCTTGCTAAAACTGATCCTACACAGTTACAAGGAGGACCTGCATGTTATTGCACCAGGTCTTAATTTAAGCCACTACCATTTCCTAGATATTTTCATGATATACCTGTCTGAAAACTTGGAAGTACTTTAGTACTGTCTTTCTGAAGTAAATGTATCAAAGAACAGGCAGTTACTGCCTGCTGCTTGGTTCTTTCCTTGTCCTTCTTTCAAGCAGAAAATTGGGGTAAATATCTATTACTATAATACCATCTGGCTTAAAGATTGTTTATCAAACTCTCCTAACTTATATGCACATTTTTGTAATATTTTCAGCCTCTCACTGAAGGAGGGTGAGACCTTGTTAAATAGGCTATTGAGAAAGGTTCTGTAAGGCTGTTGGGGTCTTAATGTACAGCTTACACCAAAATGGTTGAAGGAGCACCAGGGGAAGCCTTAGGCTTATTAAGAGAATTACTCATACAAGCTTCTCTTTGTTTGGAGTAGAGCTGCTCAAGTTTTTTTCAGAGGCTCTTTATTTGAATTGACTAATAATATGGCTTGTTTGGCAATCAATGATGGGAAGCAAAAGTAACTCTTTTCCTTACACTTCTAATCTGTTTTATTAGCAACTTTACAATACAGTTGTGTGTCACTTATGGTAAGAATCAATTCTCATATTCCCACTCAAATGTTTAATGTCAATCCTGTCTGCTGAATTCCTATCAAATTCCCATCAGTCATTAATACTGATGTGCTTCTGCTGCATTGGTAGTACTGAAATAATGGCAGCTTAGTAAAAGCCAGTTCACTTCTTGCATGCAGTGAAATGATGCAAAGAAAGCATGCTGTGCTTTAAAGGAAGGCAGGGTTTCCATGGGGTTTGCTTCTGCTTTTACCATCCTAACTAGGGTAGCATGAATCTGCATGTCAGTTAAGTTTTGATGCTTCATACTGGGGTACTGATAGATAGCTTGATAGCCTTTCATTAAGGAAGGCACAGGCTCATGTGTTGCATGGACTCAAATTCTTAAAAGCTTGTTTTCTTTTCCCCCTACCCCCAAACCATCTAGTATAGCTGAGGTACTGCCTCTTCTGAAAACCTGCTTTGCTTTTTTAGTAAGTAACTAAATCTACAAAACACTAAAAACCTCACACCCCTATGTGATGATCAAGTAGGTAACCAGCAATAAATATGGTTTGTAACCATGCTAATTAGTCTAATGTCTGGATGTCTTATTCCTGCAGCAAAATGAGGATCCTAGCTGTTTTATCATGTAATATGGACAAAGAGATGATCATCTGAAAACACTTCTCAATCCCAGGTGACAAACTACATGTGTTTTGGTATCTTCTGCAATAACTGAAACTTGGAATTCACATCTCCTATCTGACCTCTTTGTAAGAAACACTGTCCATAAGATGATGAAATTTCCTACCTTCTGATACTGGACCCTGTTTTTGGATTCACTGATATAAAGAGCAGTAGAATACAAGCTCCATGTGAAGTTATTTTTATTTTGACACAAGGATCTGGTTTCCATGACCTGCTGAAACAGGAGGGTACACAGTTTACAAAACTTAAACATATGCTCTAGAAGGATGGTAAATACTTAACAGTGAGTATGAGGCTGCCTCAGCTTTGTCAATATTCTGATACAGTGTTTCTCCAAAGGTAATTTGTTTCAAGCCTGAGTGGGAAACCTACATGGCCCAGATCACACTCTGGCTTGTACTTTGAGCAAGTCTGAACTTGCTGAAGTAAAACACTATCCTGAAGTGTGCTGAGTGTCTGAAATGTTTCCTACTCAGATCCTGATGCTGAAATATATGAAACTGGGCTAGATTGTTTGTTAGAGTGAAGCATTTTAAAATTAAAAGCAAGTTGTAAAAATATTCTTGCCTGTTATTAAATGTACTGTTTCTGTATTCCAGCACCTGGAAATCCACCAGTTTCAGTATTGTATATTCCTACATACAGTATATTGCAGCATAGTTGTGTCAAACTTGGACAGATGTATCCTGTAAATGTGAAAAAGCATCTCATTCCAACCGAGACAGTACTGTAACTAGCAATAGTCTCAACAAGCCAGCTTCTAAGGGGCTAGAGAAAAAACTTGCCAAAACAACAATGGAAACTAGAAAGCACCAACTCTAGTAGAAGATGAATCCAAAATATCTGCTCTTAGAATCCTTATGTTCTAAATCTCTGTGCAGTCTGCAGCACTGCTTTGTGTATGTCTGTTAGGGCAGTTGGGGGAATACTGTCTATGGGTCAGTATGTAATTTACTGGAACTCTAATAGTTCTGTAGTCCAGGTAAAGCCTGACCTATAACCCTGAGAAACCAGGCAGTCAGCCTCTGGGGCCATGCATTGAATTATTCTGTGCCTCTTTGTTGGCTCTGTGCTAAAGAAAGGGCCTTGATGAGCCACATAAAGTGTACTTCTCTAAGAGCATGAGGGGATGGGAGCAGCTAAAGGGAGAGGAGCAACTGAGATTGCAGAGTTCTCCAAATGCTGGAATAGTTTTTTGAAGGATGCAGTTCTGAATTTAAGACTTGCTCTGTGTTGGGATGCAGTTGTTAAGGTGAGGTGTTCCTTACACTGGCTTAAACTCTCTTAAGTTATTTAAGAATTCTAGTTTTGAGACATCAAGACTAGATGCTGGTTTAATACTTGCATTTTAGCAGATCTGAATTCTGTTGTCCTTCATGGCCCACATATAGATGCTGCTATAACCTTGCTATATTTATCTTGATTTCTTAAACTTTTTTAACTATTAAAGATATTTTTTGTGTATATAAAAGCAGTCTTGGATTTTTAACACTGGGAGGTTAAATAATGAAGTTCTGCTTGTTCATTGGTATTTTTTTGAGTGGCTCAACAGACTCTGAAGCAATAAAACTGGTGAGTTGAGGGAACCTTCATAAATACAGAGTGCTGCCCTGTTTATATGTATCACTCAGTTTTTCAAATAAAGCTGAACTACTGTGAATTTGATTTAAAACGAATCCTCAGTATTTCAAATGAAACCTTTTCATTGTATAAGGGGAAGATGCTATTAAGCAACAACCATGAAAGATTTGATCTAGTGTACAAGTCTATATAGGAAATAGCAGTGGTACAGGATGGTGGTTGGTAGCACCAAAACCAAGATCTATTTACTTCACTATACAACCTACTACCCAGTTTTATGAAACTTGTTCCTAGCATGCAGTCTTAAAATGGCAGATAGTAAAGAACCAATTCTGTGATGTGCAAATTATCTTCCTGATAGCAAACCTTAAAAGACAGTTGGTTTCCCCTGACCTCTCTATGTACTTTATCCTAATCACTACCAGTGTAGCTGTCCAGCTTACTACTTTAGCAATAGCTGTTTCTGGTGGATGTCTCATCTATTGCAGCTGACCACGGCAAGCTGCCTGCTATAAAGTGTATTGAGAATTCAAACCTTTATATATATATATATGTATGTATGTGTACACATATGTGTGCATATGCAGTTCTTTCCTCTAGGGAATTCTGGTGAGGTAGAAAAAAAGACTTAAATGCTTCTTGCCTGCTATGGAATGGTATGACTCTCTGATTAAAGGGGGGGGGAAAAGCAAAAGCAGCTGTGAACCCCAAATACTTAAACCTTTGAAAGCTGTCCCACACTTTTTTTTTTCAGAACATCATAGCTACTTTCACTCAAAAACTAGGTAAGGGTGAGTTACTCTTCCATATTGCTGTTCTAATAACTACTAGATACTTGCCCATGAATTGGGAAAAGGGCTGATAAATTTGCTGCTTTCTGAGAGATTGTGCCCTAAATAGCAGGCTGGATCATAGCTGTAAACAATAACCCTCTACTTCTCTTGTCAAGGCCAGAGATAAGAAAAAAGCCATGGTTCTGAGAGCCAGTTAGGGGCTAGTTATGCTTCTTAGATGGAAGAGTTACCACACCTGTGATATACATGAAATTCTTTCCTCTCTAGGGAATGCTGTTTCAACTGGACTACAGAACCAAGTAGAGCTTGAAACTCTGAAGCTGGATTCAAGCCAGTTTGCCCATAAAGAGGTCAGCTCCCTTCTCATTGCTCTCTGTCTTGAACAGAGAGCAATTGGCAAAAGATTAACCTTCCTCTGGGGCTGCTGATTGTTTTGGTCATTGTTCCATTGACACTTACTAAGCAAAGCAGGAGAAGGATAACAAAACCAAATTCATTCTCTCTTTGTTTTGATAGTATTCAGATGCCTGAGTCTGTCCTGCACTTTGAGGTTTGTTGGTTGGGGGTTTTTTTGCACGTTTTTAGTTATAGCATGTCTTTCCTTCTCCACCTAGTCTTCTTTCTGCTCCACCTCCTTCAAATAAATAAAAAAGCAGATGTGTATTACTTCTCATTTGTTTGCAGTAGTTACCAGTAATACTCACCTATTTATTTCAGTGAACTTCTATACAAACCCTGTGGAGCTGGGATCAGCTTGTACTTAGTTCAAAGTAATTTTTTTCTTCTCCACATGCTAGAAGAAAATTTTCACAGATATTACAAATGCTACACAATCAGTAGGAAGAGAGCAAGATTATTAAAATTCCAGTGGCTGAGGTGTCATAAAACTAATACTTTGGCTTTTTTCATGCATTTTTAACATAGCATTGTTTTTTTTTCACTGAAAGCAAATACATTTACCAAAAGTGACCTCCAGCTCAAAAACAAATACCAGAACTACAGGAATAGAAGCAGCAACCACTGTTCTTACCCCACAGAAATATTTATTCAGTTTTGTCAGTAAATTATAGGAATTTTCAATGCTGAGAACTTGTACTTAGTACAACATCATCATCATCATATTGACAACAACCACTTTGCCTTTTGTCAACATACACTGTGACACATGGATATTAACTTGCTCACAATAAATTACAGTGTGATAGATGAAAGGAGCCTAAGGACATCAGTAACTTAGGAACTGGTTACAGTTAGCGTCACTCATGGTATTTTTAAAAATTGTTTTCAATAGTAAAATCATTGCAGCCAAAGATAAAAAAAATCCATGTACAATAATAGCAAGGAAATTCGGTTTTGGAGCAACAGTGAGCTACCAGTAAACACTTCAAACAGTGATCTTCAAGGCACAAAGCAAAAAAACTGGGTATGGGTTTTTTTGCAGGTTGATGGAATCAGGGAAGGTAAAATTTTTTTGAATATAAAATAAATACATTTTAAAAAGACGCATACAAAAGTCAGTAAGTCAGTCAAATAGCAAGGCTTTCACAGAATGCCACACTGACAGAACATTTGTGAATCCATTTCAGTCATGAAATCACATTCACAGCTTGAATGACACAATCACTGAGGCAAGGGAACCATCACTTCAACATAATTAATGGGGAAGAAGCCAGACTCTCCATTTAACATCCCCTCATACCAATTCTCATCAATCTGATTGGTCAAAGTTATGATGTCCCCTTCCTTAAACCCAAGCTCGCCTTCGTTTTCTGGCTCAAAGTCATAGAGAGCTTGGCAGCAAGGCTGATCCATGTGCACTGAAGAACCTGCCCCAATGACAGAAAAAAGCAAACCATATTAATAGAGCTTCACAGCATCCCACCAGCCACCAAACGTAAAGCAATGGGACAAAAAACAGTCCTGCTGTCATGAATTTCTCCCTCCCCCCACGATAGTTTTTCCATTGCTTTCATCTATTAACATACTGTCCTTCTAGATATAAAAAACCTTCCATATATAAAAAAATAATACTGGTGATAATTAGTTTAAACCATAATTCTGTTTCTCCCTTAGGTTCAGATGCTACCCTATTTTCATCCCTAGTTGCCTTCCCTTTCAGAAGGATGTTTATCTCAAACTGCTAGTTTGAGTAATCAGAATTGGTGGTGGCTAGAGGAAGTGGAAGGTTAGGAGTGAAGAAGTAGAAGAGTCAACAGGAGAAGTGACAAGTAATCATTGAAACAAACTGCACCACAGCAGACTGCTACTGCCAACACCTACCAGAGGTCGGGGCTCAGAGCCAGTCCTAGAACACTCGCCCACAGCCTGGGGGCAGCCACCTGGATTTTCCTGCTACAGTGTGTTTGCAGGAGCAAGGCTTCCACCCTCACCTCACTCGAGCAGTGACAGCTCCTGCGTTCAAATCCTTTGTTGTACATACCCTTCATCTGAACTAAAGCAAAGGTTATGCCAGGAACAATGGTACCTGTCAAACTATTTTATAGATGAAAGTGGTTTTCCGATACAGCATCTGGCTCTTGTGACTTAACACTGTTTGCCCTGCTATAAAAATCTTCATTCCAAATTACTCTTTTAAAATATCAATGGTACCATATGCAAATATAGTAGTAAGTACAGATATTTACAGGAAAACAAGTAAATATAAATATAAATTAAAGTACAAAACAATCGCTATTAGCAAAATAAGTTAACCTTGTAAATGCAGTCACCTTTTCAAAGATATTCTCATGAAGGGGCGTAATTGCCTTGGATTTGTGGTATGGATACATATGCGAGTTATTATTTAATTCATATTTATTAATAATAACTTATTTAATAAAATGTCATCTAATGTTCAAATTGTAAAGCTTAGCTCTGTGGCCAAGGACAAGCCAGAGGTTCAACTGAAGTTCAGCCATAACAGATTTTGAAGAACATATACAACATATCCAAGTAAAAGTCTGATAATTTAAAATATATTTATAAAGGAAGCAGAGGAGAAAAAACTTCATGCTGCTGCTATGTAAACAGTAGTAAAACACATTATAGTATGGCAGAGAACTCCAGAACACTCTGGTATTATGTTAAAGCAGTTAAACCTCGTAACTGCTAAGTTATTGAGCTTGTCTTATTTGCAACATTGCAACGATTCTCAGTCTAGTCTTGACTCTCCCCCAGCTACCACACCTTGAAGAATAATTTTCTTCTGAGTAAATCTGCACACGATTGGTAATGCAATACAGATATAATAGCTAAGATGTTAAAAATGCATACAGAAATGCATTTTAATCTGCTAATGATGCTAGTGGGCAGGAAACTATTGAAAAGTAACTGTTCAGGCATTGTCTAGTAACAGGAATTGGGATAATTCTCTTCAGGAAACCAACTGACAACTGTTCTGGTGATCAGTAAAGGAGAACAGGTGAAGGCATCTTTTTAATTGACAGTAATACAATCAGGGATAATATTCGGTGTTAAACCAAATTCAGAAGTAGGAATTACTTTTCTATATTGTGGGTATGTTTTATCCTTTATAACATCAGAAGAGAGCTTTTATTTATAACAATGGAAGAGAGCTGTTAACACAGAGATCTCCCTCAGCAAACCTCCCCAGAGCATTGCCGGAACAGTGCTGGACTAGTCCTCTGCCTGTGGAAGGCACAAGGTGGTGACAAAGTTTTACAAGAACAAACCGAATTATAGCTAGTCTAATACAATGACACAGGTGAAAGCCTGGTTCTGAACATATTTTTGCTGAAACAGTCCAAACACAAGAAAGAAGATAAACCACAGTTTCCCAACAAAAATGGACTGATTGCATTCAAAAATAGCCGAGTTATTTTCAGTCTTTACCAAGGTAGAACTGGTACCAGCTCACTGGAACTGTCAACAGCAGAAGGCAGCACTCTGAATAATTGACAAAATTTCTTGCTTTCACCAGCTGCTCTGATGGGGCTAATTATTCTTGCAAGCCAGTTAGTTTCTGACAGTAAGGTACCTGATATGAGATGGATCACATTTGGTTCATTTTAAGCTCCAAAGAACTGAAAAGAAATGTCTGGCAGCCTGGAAAGATTTTTAAATAATGGTCACAGCCAGTACAAGCAGTTTCAGTTCAGGCTGCAGGATCAGTCAAAGTCTTCATTAGAGTCAGGCAGCTGCTGCTACTGTATAATCCAATGAGACAAACCTTCCCTGACAAAGGTAATGGGGGCAGCGCTGCCTGACAGTCAGCAACACACACTTTAACATCACAGAAATGGTGACATGATTCCAGCCTTTTCCTGTCTATTAAATCCTTGCACATCCTTTCCCGTTGCAGAGATTTATGCTAAAGAAATTGCACTCTCTTTTTTTTTCCTGCAAACAGGGTTTATGTTAATTTGCAACACCATGCATGACTCCTTAATTTTTCCGGTTGTGCAGCTAAACTGCCACACTTCCCTGTCACATTCAAAGATGACTTGTCATTAATGTCACCACTCAAACCTGGACAGCACAAAAACCACCACAAAAACAGGTTAAGCAAGAAGCTGTCTGTGATTTCTGGAGTGTTACAGAATGAAACCAGAATGCCATTCAATGCTGGTTTGCTTTTTGGTTTGGTTAGTTGGTTTCCTTCCCCAAAGGGAGTTAATGTCTGTACCTGCATCTATTATGTCATCCAGACCATGCTGTATGCAATTGATAGCAAAATTGTACTTTAATAATCACAAACTAGAGCCTTGCTAAGATAATTAATCCAAGTCTCCTTCACAGCTGATGTTAGTAAACATTTAGATGCTTATGTTAAATTCTAGCACTTGGCAACCAGACCCACTTATTCTGTATCATAGTAAAACCTGACAAACAAAAAGAATTAAAGGCATGACATAACACAGCATTTAAAGAGTTCTAAAATGAGCCAGATGATTCTCATAGCCATGATTAATGAGGATAACAACGAATTACAGCAAAAGCACAGATTTGTTATCTATGGTTAATCAAAGCAGCTAAATAATTCACAACATTAAAATGATGTTTCTGTGAATCTAGCCCTGCAAACATGTGCAAGTCATTAGTAGTAAATAATCCTCATGTGTTAGGGATCATACAAAGGAAAATACTATTTCTGCTCCAAGAAGCTGATATGTAACTTGAAAAGCTATAATAAAACACAGGAAAAGCCATTTCAACACTCAGACCTGGACTGTGGTAGCTCAATGTATCTATCACAGCTTGCTTTGAACTGTCCTATTGATTTCCATGAGTTTGCTGAATACTAAGATACTACTTACCTTGAGTGACCGCATCAGAAATTAACGGTCTACATTTTGTTAGGGTCAATGTGTAAATAAGGGAAATTAAGCATGAAAGTACTTGTTTGTGTAGGATGAAGACGTCAGTTTTCTAAATGAAAAAAGGTGATCATGATGTTATCCCTCCCATCACATGGAAACTTTAAAAGATTTAGCTGTTTTGCTTAGAGCTGCCTGGATCACATTTCTAAATCACAGACCATAAATCTAATCTGTTTCATGATTCTGATTTTAAACAGGAACAGAAAGGTTTCCTCATTTACAAGCAGAGCATATTGAGCCCACTGCAGCTCCATATGGATAACTTTCAAGTATGGATCAGGAAGAGAAAGAAGAGAACGAACAATGATTTCGCTGACGATTGTACCTGCTGGGGAGGGTAAGCACAGCATCCACAGCTGCTTCAGGAGGAAAAAAATCACGATAGATGATCTTGATGATATTATTAGCCACACTAAGCGTAGCAAAAATTATTAAATATATCCCATTTCATCTCTTTCATGGTTGTTTTATTTCTTTTCCATTCTGACAGCACTGAACCAAACAGTAAGTGAAAACCCATCAGTTAGTGATATGCACGCAGTTGATGCAATAGTCCATGAATGGAATCAATGAATGGAAATGGCTTGCTCCTTCCTTATCTTAGTGATCAGTGATCATTTATTTTTTGTTCATTCACTGGATTTTAGCTCATTAAAACTGGCGTTTTTCTTTAACTAAGAGTCAGGGAGCAACCTTGAGAATTCATCTAGTCTGTCTTTCTCCTGGCAGCAGGACTGATTACCCTTAAAGGATATCTTAGATCAATTGCTTCATGGCAGTGATAGAGCACTATAATATGTGTGCTGTTTTATCTCTGGTTTGCTGCACTAGTTTATATACATATACCGAATCCAAATCTCCTTTCTCTGCTGCACATGCAAAGCAGAAAAAATAAAGCCTATATAACTTGACAAGTAATTGATAAGAGCCTAGAAATCTCATGCTGAATTTTTAATAAAGGTTGCTGTGTTTTTGTTACTTTCATCCAGACGTGCCGTGAAAATAATTAGAAAGTTACTGCTTGCTGCAAACATCGCCAGTGCTTTGAATGAAATGTGTCCTTGCATCACATCTTAGGAACCAGTGGTCTGAACTGAGAGGAATGTGCAAAGAGGGGTTTGTCTCTCTCTATCCCACATTTGACAGCAACACAAAACCGAAAAACGCTCTTAGCTTTCAGGCAACATGGGGAGCTTCACTAACACACCCTGAAGTAGCCTGAAGCACAGAAGAAACAAATTGAGGAATAAGATCTTGCTGGGTGGATTTATGCTGCCAAAGTGCTGCAAATCCCCCTCAGTGTGGCTTGTATAATAGCTTCACCTTGTAGCAGAGTGCAAGAAAATTAGAAAGATATTAGAAGGAGCATGATGTTATAGCTCCAAGCTTTATTCTTTCACCTTGACTTCTCTTATTTCTCTCCCAACAACCTTTAGAAAGGAACAAGACTGGAGGGAAGAAGAAATTGGAGAGTGCAGGTAAAAATTTTTTTAAAAACTTCAGAAAAAAATCCTAGATACTATGCCAAGTAGCGAAGGGAAACTTTGGCTCACTGCTGCCCCTCTATATTCCTTAAAAATAATGGTTACAGAAAAAATTGGCTTTTTCATTCTGTTTTCTTTGCATATTGTTGTAATTTTTTTTGTGTGTGTGGTTTGGGTTTTTTTTAATTGGTCTTCTACACACTGTAGACATTAAGAAGACAGGACAAAATAATTTTATTCATGAAATAAGAAAAAGCTACTTCAATGAGTAGTGTAACCTTACTAATTATCATCCACACAACTTTCAAAGACTTTCAACAGTTGATTTTTTTTTTTTTTTTTGTGGAATCAGGGCCTAATCAGAGGAAGGGATCCTACCCCCACACCAATAGATACTTAAGTACTTCAGTTCATAAATGTACACACTTTGGTGCATACTTTAGGGGACAGTAAAGTAAAATGTGCTCATAAAAACAGTAAGGGTGGAAGTCATCTCTGAATTTTATATGGCTAATAGTTAAGATCCCGAGTACTGATTATTTATGGTCTCAGAGAAATTAGCATTTGGAGATATTCCAGACAGTGATCTAACACACCCACCTTAACGCATCTGTCTTTGCAAGAAATCAACTGTTTTCTGCAAGTGCCTCTCCCTCTCTCTCCTCCCACCCTCAGTGGCAATACCTGACCTAAAAGACCAAGCAGAATGCCACACTTAAATTTCAGATGGGCAAGAGACTGTTGAGAGGAATCCTGCTTCACAATTCCATTTCCAAATCTGGAAAGCAAACTGGAGTCAGATGCAGGGATACTGATGCCTCATGGATCCATTATTCTCATGGTACAAGCAACACCTCAAGCTCAAGGAACAATCTGGCAAAGCATCCATCGACATGTTAATTCTGTGTCCATAGGCTTACCTGATGATTTTATGGAAGAACTATAGGCAATCCCATTGTGCTGCTCATTATCACCAATTTCCAGAGTTGTCGTTATTACAGGCTTTGGCTTAAATTCACGTTTAGGCCGACTAGATGCTACATTTATTCTAGAACACAGAGGAGAGTAACAAGAAATTTAGGTAAAGGAAGGGCTACTTACAGAGCTTCCACTCAGGCTTAGCACTTTGGTGTTTGAAAGGTGGGGAAAAAAACCCTTCTGTTTTGGTTTGGGGGGGGTAGGAGGGGTGTGGAAGGAGGGCAAAAGGGCAGGTTTATTCACTAAAAGCTCCTCAATTCTCCTGCAGTATTTGAATTTCAGCACGTCCCTATTTTATTTAATGCTTTGGTTCTGCTGACAGAGGCATAAAGCCTAACAGCCCGAGTTTGAGAAGTGCTGAGTATCCACAGCTGCCACAGAGTTCAGCAGAAGTTCCAGGAATGAGCTTCCTGGAAAGCTCAACTGCAAATGACATATGCAGAAACCCAGCCAGGACAGAGGCCCAGGGACTGCATCTCACACATTGCCTTTTTATTAGAGAAAATGGGAAACAACCATTTGGTCAGCAACAACTGTCTCAATATCTCTTCCTGTGCATGCACGTGCCCCAGCTGAGACCTCCTTGTCTCACTGGCCCCTCCAGCTGAGATGGTGCAGGGTGTCTACAGACACAGCCACCCCTATGCTAATACTTAGGGCCACCATGTCCACCCTGATCTCAGGAAAGCCCCAAACAGTTATTTCAACTCCATGACTGTAATGGTAACCTGTGCTATGGTGACATTCAGGTTATTTACATCTCCTGTTCTCTGCGTCACGTGTAACACATTAACGACAGCAGCATTTTTTTCTTCTATTAGGATGACACAAAGTATCTGGGCCTTTCCTAAGTGCATTACACCACAGCTTATGTTCCTAGCCAGCTGGCTATTTCCTTACTCTGCTGCCTAATTTTGTTATACCCCTTAATCTCAATGAAAATAGGCCAACTTCTTAGCAAAGCTTCCAAAACACAACTCAAAGCATGCAAGTTTAAATAAACCTACAAAAAAAATAGAGGCTCTCCTGATTAACCTCCACAGATGTGAGTGAGAGATTCTGCACACACTCAGCTTTCTGGGCAGATGCTGCGTTACATTAAAGGCTCGCAGCGCAGCAAGAAGTTGCCAGGTGGCAATGGTTTAAAGCAATGAAGTCCAGTAAGGCACAGAGTGCAGCAAATGTGCATCTGTGAGATGGTGCTACAAGATCTGTTGCTTCAGTGACTCTTCACATTTATGAACCTCAGCTGCAAAAAAGGTTCAAAGTTTTCTGATGGATTCAGTCTTACCGGTTTTGCAGCTTGCTCTGCAGATCCTCCAAAATTTCTGAGGATTGTTTATGGTAATCTAGTGCTGCTTCTACAAACACAGCCAACTGGCTAACTTGTTCTACCTGAAATATAGAGAGGAAAATAGTTGTAAGGAGTCTGCAGGACATTCAGCTGAAGAATAAACAAACATCATTCAAAACAGACCTGGTATCTCAAAAGACCATGATACCTTGTGGATACTATTAAAAAAGAGCATATGTGATTCTATCACAGAAATTGCCAGTTGGAAACTGAACAAAACTGAGGTGTAACTTCTAGTTCACTAACACAGGGCTGGGTCCTTGAGTCATTTCCTTTCACAATGTGCAAATCCCTTCTGCTTTCAACTTCCAAGCCAGCTGTCTGTCAACACTCAAGCCTGAAACAGTTAAAAGGACATGACCCCTTAGCAGGTGAAAGAGAGGCTTTTCTGATCAGTAATGTCAGAAGAAATTACCCTGTGACAGCCCTTATGACTCAGACCCATTAGTGTTTATTAGCAATGTTTATAAACTACAGTTCTGAAATTATCTGGACTTACCTCACTAGGTGGCAGCATTTAGAAACCAATAAATGAAACATTTATCTACTTGGATTTATAAAGTATCAGCCAACCATTCAAAAATATGAATGCTGAGGAAAGGGAAAATGTGAAGAAGAAAGAAAAATCAAAATGTTTTTATTCACAAGGTAACAAATAATCTCATTCTCTTAACACAAACTGAAAAGTTTAAGCTGTACTGGGAATGGAGCAGTAACAGGTATTTATTTGTCCTCTTCCTTTAAGACAACATTAAGAAGACCCCCAAGAAGTCTGACATGTTTCCATTCCATCATGATGTATTCAGACACTGGATCACAAGAAAATATCCAAGTAAAACTGTCTGCAAATGTTTTATGGATCTATGGCAATTTTGTGCTATACTTTGTCTGCTTTTACTTGGTTAAAAAGATTGTTAGAAATTCTGCTGGGACTGCAAGAGAGCCAGACCTTGTCACATGGCATACAGAAATGAAATTCACAGAACCAAATCAACAGTTGATACAATTCCATCACAATCAGAAAAGAGTTAATGTAAACCAGCTGAGGATGATGCACAAAGTGTTTAGACAGGGTGGTCGGAGAAAATGGATAGACAGAGACTGTCCAAACAAGACGACTAAGAGCCTGGAGGGATATGAAAGTGTGGGTTAGGAGAAGAGAGAGACTGGGAAAGAGCCAGAGAAACTTGAGGGACTAAAAGCCACTTAACAAGAGAAGCCTGGGACCAGCTGAGTGGGAAAGGCAGGAAGATGGATCTGATAAAAAGTGCATGCAACAGTGTCTATGTGGGAGGTCTGGAACTTGCTCTGCAAAAACCTGAGAAAGATACCTGGTTCAGGACTGAGCCTGGGAAAGGCACCTGGCAAGGTGGCTGGGAACCAGGGCAAGGAGACCAAGAAAGGGAGACATTTGGGGAACTGGAAAGGATGGGAAGGAAGCAATTGCAGTTCAGATCTCTGCAAACCCAGTGAGACAGTCTGGGGTCAGACAACAAGGCTGTAATGAGAAGTTTGAGGAGGACAGACAGACTGGATCAACAAGGAAAATGGAAGGGAAGGAGCACAGACTTTTCTTTAAACAGCAGCCATAGAAAGTGGGTATGGAAAAAAAACCTCAGTGAGAAATACAGTTTGCTCCCTCCCAAAGGCAGATTAGTTAGACTATAACGTATAACTCATCAGTTCTCTAGTGGCTCAGCTAAACCATTTTAATCCATGCATGTTTTATCCTCAGTTTGGTGCTTTAACTAATGATAATGATTGAAACATTTCTCAGCTGCTTATGCAAGGCAGAATTATAAAACATATACACTGCAACCGAGCAGTTGGTAGAGCCTAGAGTGGAACAGCGTGCTGGAATTGCTGATAGAGGATATTACAATTTTTGTTGCCCTCATAGAACTTGCACTGGTAAAACAGCAAGAGGCTTCCTGACTTACACACTGCTGCAACCAACATGTCTCACTCACAAACAGTTTAGGAGCCACAAGCTAGTTTATAACTCGCCATTACACGGGTGTGCATAGAGGAAGTAGTTGCTTGCAGTTAAATATTCCCACTTAACAGCTCCTCCTTGTTGCAAGACAGCACACTTCTTACTTTGTAAGTGTGTTTTCTGTGATGCTGCATCTAAAGGAGAAGAGAAAGCTTTGGAATAGGCCCAAATAGGTCTGGTTCTCTTTTCCTACATTTCCATGATTACACGGGAGAATGCACATCCTGCTATTCCTCTGTGTGTGGACAGGAGAGAGTGTTATCCTGAATGACCACAGCTGCTCCTTATTTAGATATAATTTCATGATGGACTTAGACTCTGAGCCAAAGTCCAGGTACCTGAGCCCAAGCCACAAACTCACTCTATGGAGTAATTTTCAGAGCCAAATAGTAGTAATAATGATTTTCAGAGGTAAAATCATTCAGATTTCAAATCAGCAGTAAAAGTTTTGACTATAAGTTAAGAAATTCAGAAAGCATTGGGTACATACCCTTGCTCATAGTTTCAGCAGCAGTTTTGTGACTATATTAATCTCCCAACCTTCTCCCTCCTACTGATCAAACTGCATTCTACTCTCAGATAGTTCATTGTTCATAGATGATAAAACTGCTTAAGACCTCTGTGACAATCTTGTCTGAGCCACTGTATCTCCAGAAGAAATTCCTGAATTCTTGAGTTCTCCCATTTACAGCTGTGCATTATGTTCCTCTCGGACAGGAGGTGAAAAGAGGAAAGAGGCATACTTCCTGCTTTCAGACCTTACCTCTCATGAAGGATGGGACAGGCTTTATCCAATCCCACACACATTGCCCTCCTGGATGTACTGCAGGAAACAAAAAATGCAGGACAGACTTACATCATTTTCTAAGAAATTGAACATGCTTCTTTCAGCCAGTTCCTTTGACTCTTCAAATTTTTCTACTGCTTGTTTAACTTCTTCATCTGGTATCTTTCCAAGACGCTTCTTTTTATAATCATAATCCAAACGGCGTCCTTCTAGTTTCTTCAAATGATGCTAAATAAGACAGAGCATTTATAAGAAGGTCCAAACAGGACATGCCCAAACACACACAGTGATTTAAGGAAATTTTGGTTATGGATGCAAAAATATGCAGAATCAAAGAAATACAGGGCTCAGAAACTATCCAGTCCATCCCTTTGATCTAATGCAGCATCAGGTAAGTCTAGGACTATATACATGAATTAAATTTTAAACTGTATAGACTTTAAATAAAAGGATTTGTTAACACCTGGGGAAATGGCTATCTTGATTTGCTAAGCTTAGGCAGCCAACTCAGACTTAACTATATGTTCAACACCTCAGATTATCTAAATGAGAAGCAGGATCCAATCTAAGTATGTGTGTGTCCTAATATTCTATATTTAATTCAATTTTACTTCTTGACTTGTTTGCAACATGACAGCTAAAAGGTAAAGGCTTATTTTCCCCTCTCATTCCATAAGCAGTGCTCCAACAAATCTTGTATTCTTGCTTTCTTTGTTAGGTGTCAACTTGACACTTCTATCTGATATAACTACACAAGCTTTTCTGTTGCCAAAAATCATGGGACTGACAGACTTACAGAATGGACTTAAAGTGACAGCAGAAAATGCTCCTTAAAGCTAAAGTCAAACAATTTCATCAGTTCAGAAGAAATATAACTGAAAACAGTTATGTATCATAGGAGACAGCTACAGACATCAAGACATTACGTGTATCTTTTTGCTATGCTTTCCATACCCATTTATGTGTAAACAAATAAACTAACTTTCATTTCTGCATCTCATCAGTTTTAACTTGCTTATCACCCAAGTTTATTGGAATCAACACGCTCAGACAGAGACTGGCTTTCTTTCAGCTGGCACACTGTAAACAAAAGCACTGAAAATCTTAACTCTAAAGGTTAAAAATGTGTTCCTCAGCTTCCTATATTTTTCCTATAGCAGCATATGGCACTTCAACATCTTATGGCACTTTTCAGATCATTCTGTGACTGCCCTGAATAGCCTTTTTCAACAGTTGTATTCATCCTCCAACGCCAAAGAGCTTTAGGCTGACAAATACAGCAAGATAGGATAATCAGTCGCAGTAAATCACAGCCCACTCAAATGTTCACAAGAATTAATAAAAATGTCAGTTAAAAAAAAATAACAGAAAACCAAAGAATATAATTTTTTTCACTCTCCTTCTTGTACTGAATTTACAAGCAATATAGCAAATTGAGTAAGTTAGACAAGTAAGAAACAGCCAGGCATTGACTTTAAGCAGGTTTCATCACTGTTTTGTTAGACAGACAAACTTAAATGCAGTTAAGTTATTTACCTTATTGCTTTCAAGAAAAATGTCTCAAGGAAGTAGAATTCGATTGACTCTGATTACTGATAAGTGAAGCTTCACCCTGGAAAACTTACCCCAATCTCTTTTAAATCTTTGTCCTGCAATAACTGTAGAGGATCAATAAAATTTTGTTTGACATTAATATCAAGTGAGTCCTTCACCTCTGCCATTTGCTTCATGCTCTCACCAGCATCCAGTAGTGCGAGGCCTATGGTAAAGAAGAGGCTACTTATATCTCAATACATGTAAAACCAGAAAATTTGTCTTATGAAACAGCTATTTCAAATAGGTATCTTTGTATCTGCTGCAGGCCCTTTAAGGGTAAAAATAATGCAGGCTATGCACTTGCCTGTCCCCTACAGAAAACTAGAAATGGAAAATTTTTGTTCCAAAGTATACATTTTCTCTTCCCTGAAGGGTATCAGGGGAAAAAAATAAAACCAACTATTTTCCCTGCTGTATTTGCATAGGTTACAAACCTCCTCCACTTTGAGAACTGCAAACCAAGCTGATTAATTTGTACAACTTTAGTGATATTATTAAATACACAAAAAGTGAGTAACTTCTTAATCACCAAATAATGTTTTACAGCTTCCTCACATACAGTGTGCTTTTTTTTCCCCAAGCCTTTTGGTCAAAATTGTTGCTGCTTCTTTAAAACCGCCTATTTAGCATAGCTGTATACTTTATTAAGCATGTAAGTATCACCAGGCAGAACAGTGTTTGAAATGTTCTTTCCCCTTTCTTAGTTTCATTTAGTACCTCTGCCGCTTTTGCAAAAACACCCAGCTCACAGATGAGTTGTGCCACTTGACTCTGTGAGGAGAATAAATGAGTCTTTAGCTATCAGCAGCATCTTTCCCTGTGCAGCACTCACTTGGGCTCGAGCGCAAGGTCCCTACGCCTACATAGCTGTTTCTATTTCAAGACAAGCCCTGTGTGTAAAATTGCAGATATTAACCACAGTACATAACAAAGCCAGCTAGTTCTGTATTGGCTTCTGCACGCGGTCCCAGCCCATACCACTCACTTCTAGCTCTACTCCCCTCTCTTTCCCCAAACCAGGATTCTCCTTTTCTCATTTATTTCTCCCTGATTCTCTCTCTAATCCCAGCCATATCAACAAGCACCCACTGAGTAGCTCTGTGACAACACTTCAAATCCATTCCAGTCAAGCCCACACACTATGCATGCTCACCAAGCAAGGCCTCTAGCAAGATTTTGGCTGTGAAGTACCTATGTATCTTGAGAGGAAATAGGTAAGGTTTGCTTTACCAAAGAATTGTAGCATGGCCAAGCTATAGTTCATTTTCATGAAAACAAGAATATGCATATTTAAGCTGCACTGCTCCAAAGCAAAGAAATACCAGATCATTATTTTTAAAAAATAAAAAAATTAAAAAAAATAAAGCCCAAACCAAAATCATCCAAAGTTACTGGTTTGGGGTTTTTTTTAATGAGAATTTTTTTTCCTTAGTTTACTTCTCAAATATAGGGTAACCATTTTTATTTAAAGGTTAAAGAAATACAGTGCATCTAAGAATCACCCTAAATTATTTAGGTTTGGCAACTTAGAAACTAAAGTGGTTATGGTAATAACATGAATCATCAGATAGCATCAGCAGTAGTGTTTTGAAATCCACCTGCAATAGAGGTAGACAAATATGCAGAAGCATCATGTTTTGTTAATTATATCAATCACCCCTTGATCACTACTGCACTTAACTTGCCCTCTTACCTGCAGTAGCTATTTACATAGGTTATGTCCCTGAGTAACATTCTGCAAAGAACTTTATGCTGAAATATTCACAGAGGAGATACACAAACTCACCAAACATAGAATCATCGCCAAGCTCTCTGCCATACCGTATCATGCAGTCTCCTAGGAGTCCCTCTGTCTGGGGATAGCCTGTGGTTTTCACTTGTCCTCTGATCTTTGACATAGTGTTCAGCATTCCCAGCTTGGCTCTGTATGCTAAGGACATAAGAAAAGAACAAAAGTTATAAAAACACTTTTAAAACTAATATATTCAAAGCAGTAAATCATTTAACAAGCAATGTTATGAAGCAAGTCACTAAGCTGGTCTGTAGATTCACAAGTTTTTTGTTGTCAGTACTTCACAGTCAGAAGTTGAAATAAGATTCCATTTAACAATATGGGTCATATGAAACTGGTTTTTATTCCCAACTGAATGAGCATCATTTCTCCAAGCAGATATATAATGGGAGAGCTTGTCATCTTCTGTGGATATTCACCAGAACTCACATTCCTTTGAATATTCCTTCTTGTGAACTCCTTGATTATAAGTATTGCAGAAAGCAAACACAGAATAGATACAAACACAGCCAAAGCCAATTTCATGCTCTCTCTCTCTCCCTTTTGCTTGCAAGAACTTTGCAGAACTTCCCCCTGCTCTTTTTTTTTGTTGTTGTTGGTTTTTTTTTTCCTTTTTTCTTTTCCTCCAGTAATCAAGACAGTGGAAATTTATTCTGCAGATGGCCTGGTATATACAAATTAATTTACTGTTATCTTGCATGTATCATGACAAAAACATGCATTTATTCTGGGAGATTTTTTCCAATCTACTCCTTACTATTATCACTCAACAGCTTCTTCAACACAGTAGCGGCCATGGGCAGGGCATTCCTCAGGAACATGGACGATGGTAACTAGCTTCATCTTGTGCATGCCAGCTGGGCCTTGGTGAAGGACTGAATCTTTCCATCCTTATATAACCCATTAAACTTCTTCAGGGACGTGCATCTCATAAGGTACCCAACTAGAGACGGCTATCTCTGAAGTCACTGGTGTAGCTGACTAAACAGGAATTCAGTCAGTTCTCAAAAAATGAAGGTTCTTCCAACAGCTGGTTTGGACAGTGAATCAAAGTTATAAGAGATAAACTTTGTGACTGACTACAGATGTAAATGCATCTCCTTTCCTGTTTCTTAAAACAAGATTTTCAAAACCTCAATTAACTGATGATCCAAACATCCACTGAGATATAGCAGTGTCTAGAAAATGCAAAGCCTCATTCAAACATCAGGTAAGCAAGTAACAGCCCTCTTCCCATGGCTACATAACCACCAGAACCTCTGATGGCATCAGCCTATGAGTTAAATTCAGTGACTTTTGATATCTCTGCTAAAAAATAC
Organism: Antrostomus carolinensis; assembly: GCF_000700745.2. NCBI lineage: Eukaryota > Metazoa > Chordata > Aves > Caprimulgiformes > Caprimulgidae > Antrostomus > Antrostomus carolinensis. Next base: position 29,084 of record NW_010320036.1, read on the forward strand.
CTGTCAAATACTAAAATCACTTTAGGGTTCCATATTCCACTCCAGGAAATCCAGCACAGATATGAACACAGGCGCTGTACCACAGGCCCAAGCTGTCAAGACATGTCATGCATGTGCAACCTACACATGCCCAGTAAACCAGATGCACTATGTGCTGCAAGTTGAACACATCCCGGATCAGACTTACCGCATATAAACTCTACAGTTGTTCACTGCACACACAGGTAAAGTTCCCTAGGACACCCAGAAGCCTCACAATGATGATTTAATTAGCTTTTATTTACCTAGGATGAATTTCCAAGTAAGAAGACAATGTTCAGCAAAATCCAACACCTATTGTTCCTATCCTACCTGGATTTGGCTGAAGATACTCTGTGGATTTGGACAGAAGCTCTGCTACAGCTTTATTAGTAACATCAATTTTCTGAAAAAGAAAAGTAACACAGTTGGCAAAAAGCAAATCAATTACTAAAAAGTGTATCATTTTATTAGACATAATATACTATTCTAGATTCATGATTCTCTAGATTCATTCTAGAGAATGAAATTTTATTTAAAATACAGCAAATGTTGTAGCTTGAAATAAATAGCCACATCATAGTTATGACAGGATTTTACCAAAAACATATTCATTGGCAGGTAGTACCGGGAAGGAGAGAAGGTTTATATCATAATGTAGGCATGCCTTTCCAGCCCATCAGTCTTGACTACTGTTTACACATCCTAGACTACAATTTTCCTGCCAGCCCAACAGTTGTTACTAAGACTGCTTTTCTCTACAGGTGAAAAAGACTGGACATATCCCTCACAATCTTGGGGTCATAGCCATTTAAAGCAGTAGTGTGCACTGTCTTCCCATTTAATAGTTTCTAAAATGCTAGAAAAAAAATCACATTTCTGGTATGTTGCCCTTTTCCTCCCTCTATGGCACATTATTTTTCCCCTTATAATGCAGATAAAGGAAATAATTATTCTGTAGCCAAAGAAAATGAAACCTAGAAACCTTTTTATATCATAAATTCAAAAGTGCATGTTGGTAAGAAAAAAAAAAGCAACAAACCAACAACTAATGCAAGACTTTTTACCTCAATCTGCCAACAATAAAAGCTGTGACCTAGGTCTACTATGAACATTAAAAAATACACAGAAAGCCAAAGGTAATTAAAAAAAACCCACATAAAAGCTGAGAAAGCAGAAACTGGCAGTAACATTTTTTAATTTGCCACAACAACCAATAAGAGAATAGCAAACATCTCAATTTCCACAACAATTAATGTAAATTTCTAAACATCAATTTAAACTAAGAAATATAATTCTGTATCAAAAGAAAATCTGACCCTAGGAGTTAGATTTTTATCATTAACAGTATCAGATAGGAAGGCTTTGTGATATTTACAAAGACACTTGACACTGAAGTCTCCAGTCTCTCCAATCTCCCACGCAGACAGAGGAGAAAGGCCCTGCCTGATGCTCTGCACCATTCTTGGAGAAGTTTCTCTTCCCTGTTGAGAGGTGTCGGTGGAACCTGCTGCCCCTGATCAGACAGCCTCTGTGGATGTCTCTTCATCCTTGGCTGAGCTGACAAGGCTCAAGGACAAATTTGCACTTATCCTTATGTATTTCTGTTCGGAAGCATATGGTGGGGTCGTCCCCCTGCCCCCAGGTAAATCTACAATACCATTCTATCACGTAATATTGAAAAACAGGTTACTTTCCTTACCCTTTCCATCTCTTGAAATTCTTCATCTAACTTTGTTCCTTCTGCGCCACTTATTTTTTCACTGAACAACTGTAAAAAGATAAATTTAACAACAACAAAAAAAAGCATGATTATTTACGATTATTTAATTACAGAAGAAGTATCTCTAAGAGTCACAGAAATTCACTCCAGATTAGAAAATATGCAGCAACCATTTGAAGCCATTGTGCAAGAGAAGTGTAACCTTAGTCTTGGAAGCAAAGCACTCGTTTCAAGAGAGATAAAGATACAAAGGCATAACTGACACTGCAGACTTCGGGCACAAGGACCAGAGTTTGACTGCAGGTAAATCCAGAGTATGTCAAGTGTGTCCCTCCAGCTCCGTACTTCTGAGTACCTTCTAGTCCTGTATGCCGTTAGGTTCAGGGATACAGCTCCCATTC